>NC_072800.1:20655000-20857500 GCF_028583425.1 Eublepharis macularius | reverse complement strand
GAGGCTGCAAGAACTGTGGGCATTTGATTGTAAGTTCTCCCAGTGTCACACCATAAGAAGACAACAACAACAACATTTTCAGAATAAAATGAAGGTCCAAGTTTAGGGATTACTCTGAAGAACCCTAAACAAACATTTCTTCCTTGTGCACCTCCATTCCATCCATCCATCCATCCATCCATCCAGCCAGCCAGCCAGCCAGCCAGCCAGCCAGCTTCTCTACCTTCCTGCCTACCTCTCTATCCATCCCTCTGTTTATCTGGTATATTTATGTTTTGCTTTTCTCCCCAACGGGTACCAAAAGCTACTTTCAATACACACAAAAAAAATAACAAACGAAGGAGAGGAGGTTTCTAATAGCCAAGGTGATCTTTCCTTTCCCCGCTACCTGAGCTGTGTCCCAGATTCCGATCCTCAGCCAAAAAGCTGTTTGGCTCATGCCCCAGGGATCACCCAGGCCTGAAGTGCCTGTGTGCAGAGGGGACAGCAAACTCAGTGAGATGTTTCTCAGCTGCTGCTTCCCAGCAGGACCTTTCCCATTTTCTTCCCACGCATATTTGCTTCGAAATCAGGATATCAAGCGATCTTAAGATAAAATGTGCAGATAAAACTGAGCCTGTATTACGGTGGGGGAAACATCCCGCCTGCAATTAGTATTCATTATGAGTCCAGAGATCCTTTCTGGCTTCATTTTCCAATAATTTCAGCACTAAACCATAACAACAGACTGCATGGGGAGAAAACACCCAAATAGTCCCTCCCTTCCAACACCTCCAAATTTAGAAGCCATCTGTTTGGACATTTTTTTGACTACGCAAATTGGAGGATTCAGAGACCAGTAAAATATATTAAAGCACACAAGACACCTTCCGCTCCAGAAGCAGGAAGAATTTAGATGAACATCTCATTTGCCTCTTTTCACTGAGCTCCCCATCTGAGTGCCGGTCTGCTGCGTTACAATTAATCATTTGGGAAAAAAAATGCCTAGCGAAATAAATGTGGACGATAAAGTCTCAGTTTTGTGATGGGCCAACATACTCGATTCTTATTACATTTGCATCAAAGGACCATTTCACACATTATGTTGGTTAGGTGTGCTTGCGAGGGTACGCTGGAAATGTAAGATATGAATGCATCAAACACATGTCAGAAAGCCATGACTGTCCATTGGTGAATGTGTACACTGCATCAAATCCAGGCCTTTCAAGGTCCTCTTTGAGCTTTACCTTTTTAGGTAAGCCAGCATGGTGTAGTGGTTAGAGTGTTGGACTAGAACAGGGGTGGCCAAACTGTGGCTCGGGAGCCACATGTGGCTCATCTAGACATATTCTGTGGCTCCCAGTGGTCTCTGAGTATTGCCATGTCCATACATTTTAGTTTAGTTTATTTCCCTCCCTGCCCTCCCTCCCTCCCTTTCCTCCTTTCTTTTCATGTCTTTCCCTCCCTTTTCCTTTTTTCCTTCCTTCTTTCTTTCCATGGCTGATTCCGCACACGTTGGATTATGCACTTTCAATGCACTTTATCAATCGTTTGAGGTGGATTTTTTGTTCCACACACGAAAAAATCCATTACGAATGATCTATAAAGAGGATTGGAAGTGCATTATCCAACGTGTGCGGAATCAGCCCATGTCTTTCATATTTTCAATAAAAATGTTGGGGTTGCCGGGTCTGACTTAGAAGATACCTGGGGACATTGGGGGTGAGGCCTAGCAAGGATGTGACATCATTTTTCTGATTTCACTTCCAAGTCAAAGGTCAGGTGATGGCTCTTCCCAAGCTCCAGCCCTTCTGATGATGTCACTTTCAACATACTGCACCCAAACCCCACCCCTTCCTGTGATGTCACTTTCAGGACACTCCCCCAAACCCACCTCCTCATCTGAAGTCACTTCAATGCATTATGTCTTGCGACACTCAAACATCTTACGTTTATTCTATGTGACTCTCACTTTAAGCAAGTTTGGCCACCCCTGGACTAGAATCTGGGAAAGCCAAGGAAGCTCAAGTAACAATGAAAATCCTCAGAACATATTCCAATATCATCCAAGAGTCATAAATAATGAAACAGAGAAAAGTCCAAAAGCACTCTTTCTCAATGGTATCGAGGAGAACGTGAAGCTTGTGGGATCTTCTCAAGTGGCTGTGGAAAGTCGCAGATTCTCTAACGGGATATCTAGATCCTTATTGGCCCATCTCAAAATGTATCTTTCTCAAAGAGTCACAGTCAAATGATAATAGTTCCAAAAGTACACAGAAGTGGCTATCATCAAGAATTAAACTATTACTATTCTCTATATCAGTCTGTAATAAATTGTATTAATTTCTATCTTTAATGTCGTTAATTAGCACATTGTGGGTCTTTTTGCTGCATTGTTAATCGTTACCGCGACTCTCTCCTTGGTTTTGTGTTATATGTGAAGCAGTGGCAAAAGACCAACGAGACAGAATCTTGTTTAAAAAGAAAACCAGACCCCAATGAAGCACACGAGCCAGTTTCTCTTATAACACCACAGTGAAAGTGTAAAAAACAAAACAAAAAACCACGGATCAGATTTCTCTGGTTGTCAAATCACCCCCTTTACTGTGGGGGTAAGGGGCTGCCATTGTGATGATATCATTTCCTGGCCAAACCTGGAAGCAATGTCTTGCCACTCTAGGCTTCAGGGGAAACTCTTGGGTTTGGCCACGAAATGGCATCACACCATTACCACAATGGCATTTTTCTTTCCATTCGCCCAGTGGAGGTCAGGGTATTGCCAGCAGGAATGCTCCTGCTGCAGCAGCAGACCTGTCAACCTTTGCAGCTATGCAGCATATTTTAAGGCAAAAAAACTTTCCCCTCAGATATTGTTTTTCTAAGACTACATTCCACTTATGAAAGCCTTCTCAGCAAAGATGGAAAGGTTACCTTGAGCACACAAATATATTTTTTTAAATATATGCAATTCCAGTAAGTCTTCTGTCTGCTAGAATGTAATACTCATTATATGTGAAATCTATTTGCAAATATTCAGTGCTAAAGTGATTACTGAGAAACCGACAAACGGGAGCACAGCTCACAAGCTCGAGGTCACTACTCTCTCCCGATATACACCTCCCTTTTGCTGTGTCCCTCCTTCCTTCTTTTGCTTCTTTGGTGAGATGCCCATTTTCTTAGCTTCTTTGTTAGATCCACTAATGGAGCAATCCTAAACAGTGTTACACCCTTTAAAGTCCAATGAACTAAATGGGTTTATGCACTGTAAATGTAGCATTTTCGCTTCCTTGCAACTCCTTCCGTCCAGTATACGAATAATGTAAGTGAAACCTGGGATACTGGCATACAGACTGGAGAGTGGAGGATGAAATTAAGATTTTTTTTTTTTCGTAAGTACAAAACACTACACAGCACTACACAAGACTATCACAAGGAAAGGGGAGAGGGAAGGGACAAAGGGGGATGGAAAAAGAAAAGGGGGGGGAATGAACTACAAACACTAAACACTACACTTCAATGTTTTCCCTTCATACTGTCATAATACAAAAATAGCTCCATAGGATAATGATGGAGTGGTTAATCATACAGAGAATAAACATTTCAAATTCTGATTAAACTTTCCTCCCCCTTCTAGGTCCCGGACGCAATTCTCTCTGTGCAACCGCTGTTGCGGTGCTCTCCTCCTCCTCCCCCCCCCCTCCGGCTTCTCCTTTTCTTCGTTCTCGGTGCAGCAGAGTTCCGGGTTTTTATTCTCAAAATCCTTTAGTTGATCTTCTGATAGTATCTTATAGGCCTGATCTTTATATCTAAACCATATTCCTTCCGGGAATAACCATTTGTACTTTATTCCATGGTCCCTCAGAAGAGCTGCAAACTTTTTATACTTAAAACGCCTTTTCCGGACTAGAAATGGAACGTCCTTCAAAATCTTGACTTTCAAACCCAAAAAGTCCAAATCCGCATTGTATGAGTTATATAGGATGGTGTCCCGAATCTTTTTAAATGAAAAGTCAATAATGATCTCACGAGGCAACTGTCGCTTTGTTGCATATTTTGAAGAAGCCCGACGGACCTCCAAAATGGCGCTTTTAACCTCTTCTTTAGTCGTCCTCGCGGGTATCGCCAATAGTTCCGAGACCACCTCCCACAGATCCTCATTTTCCTCCTCTTTCACGTTTTGGAGACGCAAAATTGTCTGCGTTCGTTCCATCTGTAGCCCGATCAGCTGGTTCTCAACCAACTTCAGCTCCTTTTTTGTAGCCTTCACAAGTGACGCACTTTCCAGAGCAGACTTCTCTGCCCCCCCGCTGCTTCCTTAATGGTTTTCACTTCGCTTTCAATTAAGCCCACCCTTTGATCAGTTTCGTTCAGCTTGTCAACAAAGGGTTTTATGGCTTCCACCACCGCCCTGCGCACCAATTCTTCGAGCGATTCTCCCTTCAAGGTAGCCGAGATTGACTTACCGAGAGCGGGACTTTGCTTCTTTGCTGCCATTTTGGGGGGGGGAGGCGCCAACAAAATTCTGGAACTCATCGAAGGGGAAGAACGAGTCTTCTTCAGATCAACCTCTCCTTCACGAACGCTTGTAGAACAGAAGGGATTCGCTTGTTTACGGGCTTCCGCCTGTTTCTTTTATTTGCCGTTTCTCGTTGCCCGGCGGCACTCGAGGCGCCGCGCACGTCTGCCGGCCTCCATAGGGACAAACGGGCAATTCCCCCCCCGCATTAATTTCGGGGAGTTCTTCCCGCAGCGTCCCGGACCCTGGCTCCCTCCCTGGGAGTCCTGGGGGCTAATCCTTGCGGATCAGCCGCCCGGTCAGGGTGCCCGGTCGTTTCCTCCCGGACCAGCCGAGAGGAGCGTCCGGCATGGCTGAGAAAACGAAACCGAATCCAGGATGAAATTAAGATTTGATGTGCAAAATATGATTAACTGACAAGTCAACAGCATGGTGGTCCAAATGGAGACATGGTAGTCAACAGAAAAGGTCACTGGGCATTTGAATCTGGGTTTTCTCTAGTCCATATCTAACATTGAGTTGCTCTACACAATACTTTTGACACGTATTCTTCACGTCAAAAGCAATGTTAGCCAGGAAGCATAGTTTTAAATGACAGAGCTGGCGGAGATCGCTCTGGAGGGAACAGATTTTCTCACAGCCCTCCACTGCCTCTGGCGTCTCCCCATCCAGAGCCCTTGCCCTGCCAAGGCTGGGTTGATTCAATGTTTTAAACAGCAAAGGTGGCAGGGTAAAAGCTCCAGGAGGGGGAAAAGTCCAGCATGCCACAGGCAGCAGAGGGCTGTGAGAGAACCCGTCCCCTCCAGAGTAGAGATGGGCATAAATCGAACCACAAAACAAAATTCCGAATGGAACGGCTGGTTCATTTTCAAAGAAACATGTTCCATGGGTCCGCGTTTTTACAGAACAAACGACTTTCCCTACCGTTCCATTGCTGGTTCGGGAAGCCAAACACTTTGCGCCATTCAATCAATCGCCCAGGCAACGGTGGCAGTCTTTTGGTTGCCCCCAATCTGAGGCCTCCATGCTTGATTGGCAGCTGTCCCTGTGAACTAGAGAGCTCCCACTCTGGCCCATCCAGCCAGGAAAAGGGTCAGCCCCTCAAAGTAGCTGCCAGCAGACACTCCAGTTTTTGCCACTGCGAAGAGAAAATGACAGGAAAAGGGGGGACCCATGGATTATGCCTTTCCCGGGGTTCAGTCTCTCTGAAACTTGGGAGGTCTTTAGAGGACAGTGAGGACTATGTCCCCTGCAAATTTGGTGGGTATTGGACACTGGGAAAGTCTTGTTTAGTTTGGCTGTGGGCCTGAAGGTTCCTTGAACTGGTTCAGAACCGGCTCAAGTTTGGCTAATTTGTGGTTCGTATTTCGTGAAAATGAACCAACCATGAACCACGTGGTCCGTTTTTTTTCTGTTCCATGCCCATGTCTACTCCAGAGTGATCTCCGCTGGCTCTGTCTTTCAAAACTATGCTTCCAGCTAACATTGCCTCTCCCGACACCTGACGGACATGCACCCTGGCATCTTGTGTAGAGAGACTCATTCTGTCTGTAGCAACTCTAGATTTCATTGGCTCATCCTTGAGGTAGGCTGTGGAGGCTTTTCCTTTCTTGGCTTGTCTCTGAAGCCTGCTATGGAGGCCTTTCCTTAACGGCTAAATCTTTGATTGATGTTGAGCTTTGGTTTACTTTGCTTCTGCCGTTCTGATGGTTTGAGATCTTGCGCTTTATCATGCTGCACAGCTTGTTATTGATTGCATTTCTAATTGCATTTTTAATTTATTGCCAGCATCGTGAGGATTTTTTTTCATCGAAACACAATACAAAAATATTGAGATAAATAATGCAGAATGTGATCGACTTTTTGCGTAGATGCAAAGCTGTGGTTTTTTAAAAAAATGCAGATAACCTTTATATCTACACTGAATATCGCCAGCTTTTCTTGCATTTGCAGATTGTTGGTGTGCCCAGTAGCTAAGGGGTCTCTCCCTCTTCAGTCACCTATGCAGCCCAGATAGCCGAGATGAACTCCCTCATAGGCTATGTTGGGTAAAGGAACTCTGAATGGAGGGAAAATAATTGGATTAGATGATTCACTGGATCCTAAACAACAACGTTCAATGTATATACTGCCGTTCAGGACAACTTAATGCCCACTCAATGCGGTTTACAAAGTGTGTTATTATCCCCATGACAAAACACCCTGTGAGGTGGGTGGGGCTGAGAGAGCTCTGAGAGAGCTGTGACTAGCCCAAGGTCATCCAGCTGGCTTCGAGTGGAGGAGTGGGGAATCAAACCCAGCTCTCCAGATTAGAGTCCCGTGCTCTTAGGGCCAAGCTACACATGACGAATGACACTTGAACAGCAAGTGTATTCCTCCCTGTTCACTTGCCCTCCACTCAATCCACTTGCCATTCAAGTGTCATTCGTCATGTGTAGCTTGGCCCTGAACCACTACACCAAACTGGCTCTCAGTTCCAGCTCTATGATCCTGTGGACATATTTATACTGTTGACTCATGTGAGCTTTACAGCAATGCAGAGTGATGGCTTCCTGTTTAAAAAAAATGTTGAAGCTGTACATTGTCATGGCTGTGGGGTGTCCTCTGCTATTTATTTAAACCATTTCTATTCCGCCTTATCTCCTCAGAAGTGGAAAGACTACTAACCAATGCTGCAATGTATTAAAAGAATGCACAAAAACTCAGCCAGATCTTCTCACGCAATTCCTCCTTTGCCAAATGCCCTCTGAACAAAAATTGTTGTACATGCCCTCCTGACTGCTCTCCTCCACACTCACTCTGGTAGGCCACTCCAGGAGATTGGGCCTACTACAGAAAAATCCCACGATCCAACTGTTGCCCCACGTAGAATCCTAAGGGACGGCACCACAAAAAAACGCTGCTCGTGAAGAATGTGGAAGACATGTGGGGTGGGAGTATACTGGGAGATGAGGTTCAATCCTCTGATAGAGATCCTTACCACTTGATACAACTACAGTTCCTAAGGTTCTTGGTGGAAGGGGGAGATGGAATAAACATGAAACCAGCTTAAGCATATGGTGTAAATATATCTTATTATTCTTCTGCTTTGACCTGTGCTCCAAGTAGGGTTGCAAGGACTGTGCTGACAATTGGCAGGGTGGACATACTGGTGACACGATCATATTGCTTGCAATGTGCTAACATCACCCTTATGCACCCAGAAGTGATGTTAGTGCGTTGCTGGTGGACGCTCTGGCATTTGGGCAAAATTCTATGGTTTAATGATAGAGTTTTGCTCAAATACCAGAGTGTCTTTAGCTTTCCCTGGCAATGCACTGATGTCACTTCTGGACACACAGGAGTGCTTCAAGTGCATCAGGATGCTGCTGGCATTCCTCCCATTTCCCAGCATTTCCCCCCTCTGCCAGCCAGCTGAGCAACGGTATGAAATACCTGCTGGCAGCAGGGGATTCTCTGCCCGGATGGGGGTATTTGTTCCAAATGCAGAAAGGCAAAGAGGGGTCAGGATCTGATATCACGAGTTAAAAGCATAGGCTCTGGTATATCTTAGGAATGATCTTGAGTCTGCTTAAGGAGTGAATGAAGAGAGTTTATTCAGGAACTACAACTCTGACAGAAAG
The DNA here is from genome assembly GCF_028583425.1 of Eublepharis macularius. Taxonomy (NCBI): domain Eukaryota; kingdom Metazoa; phylum Chordata; class Lepidosauria; order Squamata; family Eublepharidae; genus Eublepharis; species Eublepharis macularius. The sequence continues at coordinate 20,849,382 of NC_072800.1, read as the reverse complement.
GAGAGAAACACTACCTCACAAAACTGGGAGAGAGAGACTTCTGGGAAGAAGCAGGAAACAGGAAGTAGCCTAAGAATACCAATCTGGAGACATGCAAGAAGGACAGAAGAGAGGACGAAAGATGGATCCCATCCATAACTGTCAGACTTGATGCCCCCTACTGGTATTCTATGTCTTCTGCCTTCTCTGTACACAAGATACTGTATTTCCAACAAAAAGGAGTCTCAGGTAACAAGCTTTGAGGAAGACTGCTCTGCCTGAGACCTCTGGAGAGCTGTTCCCATTCGGAACAGACAATATTCAGCTGGATGGACCAACATTCCGCTAGTATTAGGCAGCTTTATACATTCACATATAGGTGAAATATTACATCTGACAGCATTCGATGTCAATTTTCCAAAGCAGCTTGCCTCTTTTTCCTGTGTTCCTTCTGTCAATATGATTCCCAGGTCCCTCTGGGGTTTATGATATGATCTGGTACCAAGCTCCTTGACTCCAATGGCAAACGTGATCAAATTAATCATGACCCTCCCTGAGCATTTCCCAGGGCCATCATCCATACCCCATATCCTGCTAAAAGGACTGTGCTTTGAATGCTGATTGTTGCGCCGTCTGCTTGTTGCCTACAGGCAGCCATCCTTGCTGGGAAAGGAATCGTTTGCGAGGGTCTTCGGCAGCAACCAAATAAAGCCACCATCAATCATTCATCAGTTACAATTACCATTTGCATACATTTATCTAATCACAGGCTACAGGAAGGGCCATGCTTAAGCAGTTCCAAACTACTTTGCTTAAAGATGGAAATGTTGGCGATTAGTACAATATAATTAGCTTTAAATGCTGCTGCAACTTGTACTTAATTCTGTCCCCTTTCAGGTTTAATGTTGAGAAAGAAAAATCACAGAGCGCACACAAAGGAACTAAAGAAAAAAAAAGAGGTGAATTATAGTTAACATTCAGCTTTGACAACCACCTGTGGGCTACCAATCAATCTATGTTGGTATTACTAATTGTGCAAACTTCGTTTCAGGAGCTCAGGTCCAAAGGCGGTTAAATATTTGGGGCAGACAGGTCAAAGACTAGCAGCACAGGAGAAGAACCCAGCAGCCTCCCTCAACAACAAGATGCTCAGACTGGGTAAAAGCAGCAGATTTATATTCAGTCATCTGACCTCCATAGTCACCTGACTCTAGGGTTGCCTCTGGAACTGTGTCAAGGGTGGGTACCCTCCTGACCTCCTCTGGGAGAACAGGTGCCACAGCCGAGAAGGACAATATGGCGGATCTGATGGACTCCAGGGATGCCACATCTGGAAGAAAGCTCTGGCAAGATCTCAGGTAGTGCACAGAAGAGAAAGCGAGAGCTTACCGGCTGTTATACAGCGGTCCTTGGACTGTAATTCTTGCATATCCTCATGCAACTCTTTCAGGGGTGAGATTCTAAACGGAAGGTCAGCATTCCCTGTGGCATTTGCCCTCTAAGCCCCCTTCAGCATCAACAGGTTGATGGAAACAAGCCCTGCTGTGGGAAATGACACTCTTCGCTTGCAGTCCTACCGGCTGAGCATTGATGCAGGCCCTAAGTGATGCAGGCAGCATCATGCAGACCTTTCTCCATAAAGGGGACACTTTCACAATTAAACACATCATTACAGCTGTAAGGTCAGGCCCCAGGGTGCACTGAAACAATTAATGATTTCCATTCTGGTTCCTGACAGTATAGAAAGAGTTCCATAGTGTGTACGGATACGCTGACAAACACACTTTATAGATTCTAATTTAGCATTTATTGACCATGACTATGCAGCTGATAAATGTTCCGACTGTGCAGGTTCATCACACGCTGTGACCACAGATGTCATTTGTACTGTAGTAAAAAAGCAGGGCACAGAAGGCAGGGCTCTCCGCTGCAGAACAGTAGATGGCAGTGTGCGTCCGGCTATGGGTTGGCTTCCCCTGCAAAGTCTATGCCCAGTGCAAAATACTCTCTGAATGCAGCATCTAATGCCATCTGTACAGCAGACTTGATTGGAATCACGGATCAATCCACAATATTAGCCCCTAAAAACAATATGGAAAGCCATCAGCAATTTGGCGATTTAATTACTAATTGCCAACGTTAATAACAGATACGTGGTAAAGCCTGCTCATAGGACTGCGCACGATGCTTCTGAAGTAAAGCGTGCGTGTGTGAGAGAGAGCTCCTTTTGATACAAATGAAGAGATTGTTTTGCTTTGGCACCGACTTGGAAGCCGCTACGTGAAAGCAGCTTGGGCCTGTTCTTTGGGAAAAGGAGAAAAGTTCCTGTGCCAGGTAACCATGGAAACAAGTAAACAAAAAGAAACACAAGAAGAGAGAAGAGAGAATCAGAGACACTGGATTGATTGATGTGGAGAGATTGATGGGGAAACTGAAAGAACTTAAGAATTGCCTTGCTAGATGAGACAAATAGTGAACTGATGTCAATATGGTTCCTCTAAAGCAGTGGTCTTCCACCCATGGTAGCAGGTCCCCACCTTCTGGGTTGGGAGCCAGACAGAGGCACCATTTTGTTGCTGCCTGTTTGAAGGAATTGCTGCTGGTTACATATGTAGTGAACAAGGATGCCACAACTCCTGCCTATTCTTGCACGCATGCTGAGCGGAGCTCAGGATAGTAAAGTGAGGTTGCAAAACTGGAGAAGACTCCTCCATGGTTCTTACCCTTGGCTTGTTTATACATCTTCTGGTGTTCACTTTGTGTCACCAGCTCTATTGGACAACTGCGCGTGGTGACCTTGACACTGGTAATATTGTAACTCTGTCCCCTCTTCCTGTCACCTGACTCTGATCTTAGATGGCTTCCTGTCCAGTGCTTGCAGCTCAGTACGTCTCATGCTCAGTGGGTCCTAAGTCTGGAAAGGTTGAAGACTCCTGCTTTATAGTACCCTTTTAGTTGCTAATATTGTACACTCACCATATCACCAATACCAGATAAAGGAAGATAAATGTTATTCTGTTAATTTTTAAACCTGTGTAATTTAAAAATAATCTAGCATAAGGATCACCTACCTCGTTGAACCCGTGGATACTCTGGAATGTTGAGGACAAGTAGTGGATGCTATAATAAAATGGCTACCACAGTGGCAGGCACAAAATGGCAACTTATGGATTGGGTCCAATCACAAAACATTGGGAAGGAAGCACACGTGTGGACTTGCTTGTGTGCATGGCTCCTTCATTCATGGAATGCAACTTCTGCATGCCTTGCCCTGGTTGGTGTGACCATCTTTGAAAACAGCTCACTATTAAGAAAGAATACTGACTTGTTTTTCACCCCCCCCCCCCGCCCCGCTTTTCACTGAGGCTCCGGCTGGGCTGCTTCCAATGGAAAGGTGAGAGAGTGAGGGATGTTCAACTATCAATTCAGCCACTATCCTCTAGAACTATCTCTGTTAGTGGGTATTCCAGATGGTCCTGCTCTTTCCGCCCCTCCCATTCCTTTTTAACATAGCTCTTGGACTAGAAACTATGATTATTAATTGCCAAGAGCTCTCAGTGCACCAATAAAAAGGAAGTAAATGAATACAGCTGTGACAGAATGGGCATTATAAATGCCCTGATTACCAAATGCTGCATCCAGAGAGTGGAAAGTAAAGGGTTAAAAAAACTGCCAGAAGAGGGGACGATTGACATGCTGCTCCCCCCTCTCTGTGATTGGCCAGTGAGAAGGTAACAAATTGGGGCTGACAGAATTGTTAGGGGAGAGACAAGGCTTCGAATCTGACCAGGGAGGGTCAGACTGGGAACCCTCTGTGTGAGGGGGGGGGGAGAAAAGTTTGCCCTAACTGGGACAGCTTAAGATTGATGAAAAGCTTTTAGTTGATTAACTAAAGTGGGAAAGTTAGCACTCATTTTACTCAGACAAGACAGAACTGGGAGCGTGTGTTTGGCAGAGGAAGTGGGTAGTAAGGAGACTTCCCTTCAGCCATGAGAACAGGGTAATGTCTTTAGGATAAGAATAATTCCTGCCCAGTGTCTGGAAAGTGGGTTTTAGCTCAGTGGTGTATGCTGGGTCTGGAGTAAAAAGAGAAGAGTGCTGTGTTAAAGTCTGAACACTTAAGCTGTGAAGTGAAATCAATGAAGGAACTTTGCTTTAAGTAACAAGTCTGCAACTACCAACCTCTCACTTTTAGGAACTGTCTATATTTGAAACTAAGCATTAAGAAGACTATTGTACCTCATACTTGTGAAGTATTCTGTTCAACAAACAAAATTTACTGCAGCTGTCCTTTCCCTGCCTATCTACATACCAACCCTGCCTTTTGAATAAATCTGTGTTAACTTTTTGAACTTTTCTTAGCCTCTGGTGCTATTTCATTTTAAAGGAGATGTGATGTGAGCCTCTGCTTTCCATCTACTTAATCTTGGGCTAGGTAATTAACTATACAAACGTTCTTGAAGTGTGGGATAAAAGGAATTCTAGGTTACACTCAGATACACGCTACCAAAGGCTTCCCAGCCCCAGCATACAACCTCATCGGTTTTGGAGGGAAAATCTAACTCACAGTGGGGAAGGAGTGGGCCGGCACACTATAACAGGTCCCCTGGAATTAACTGGTTGGGTGAGGCCAGAGGTTTATCTAGTTCAGCATTCTGTTTCCAACTGCCGCCAGCAAAATGTCACTAGAACACTCACGAGAAAGTCCAAAGGAGCAGTTCTGTTTGTCTGCGCAGCAAAAAGACAAACAGGAATTTTGTAGCACCTTTAAGCTTCACATATTTTTATTTTGGCATATGCCTTTGTGCACTAGTTGTATGAGGCAGACAATCTGTTTGCACTCATGTGTATATCACACACATGGTTATGGAGAAAAAAAATGTAAATAGCCAGGTCAAAAGTCATGAAATGCAGGAATGCAAGAAGTACTGAGTGGTGTTATTTTGTAAAATACAGTAAAGTAGTGATCATTGGAAGGAAGCATGGTATAGCCCGATGTTGCTAAGGCTGAAACTAAAGAGAATAGGTACTTGGTTGGGAGACCACCAAGAAAGACTGCAGAAGAAGGCCATGGGAAACCACCTCTGCTTATCACATGCCTTGACAGCCCCTTGCTGGGGTCACCATAAATCGGTTGCAACTTGACAGCACATACATGCATAGTGATAACTTACAACACCAATAATTCTAGAGTACCACCAATCTTACAGTGCAATCCAAAGCTGAGTTACACTCTTAAACCCATTGAGAAGGATGTAGCTCTGTTTAGGACTTCAGAGTCTGTTGCTGCAAAATAGACATGGGCATGAACGGAACTGCCCCCCCCGAACACCCTGTTCGTCGTTCGTTGCCATCCACGAACAATGAACAACGAACATGGACGAACATGAACTGTTCCCGGACATGTTCGTTGTTCGTGGGGGCCTGCTGCCTGTCAGCTGATAGTTTAAAGAGCCCTGTCCTGGCAAAAACAGCAGTGTCTGCTGGCAGCTAGTTTGACAGGTTACAAAAGTGACCTTCCCAATGTCCAATACCCACCAAATTTGCAGGGGACATAGTCCTCACTGTCCTCTGAAGACACCCCCCCCCCAAGTTTCAGAGAGATTACACCCTGGGAAAGGACTCTCTGCTGGAAGTACTTTGAAGGGTTAAAGGCAGAAGGAGTTCAGACAGAGTTCAGTCCCTCCCTGCCTCCAGTTGCCAAGGGGATTGATTGCAGGTGCCAGACTGTCTGGCTTGATGAATGGCTGCCGAAGGCACCGAACAAGTCCAGCAACGACCACCTGTTCAGTTAGGATGGGGCCTCACGAACAGCTTGTTCGAGAACAGTAGATTAGGCTGTTCGTGGGTTTTTATAGTTCGTAATGCTGTTCGTACCCATGTCTACTGCAAAATATAAATAGGTGGCTTGTGGCACTTGAACAAAATTTTATTCCAGCATCTTCTTGGTTTCTAAGGTGCCTCTGGAATAAAATCCTGCTGTTCTACTGCAGACCAACATGGCTACCCAACTGAAACCATTCCAGCAAAAGCTTCTGTCAAATTGGGTTCTTGTACAGGAAGGTGTATCCTGGAATAAGATGTGATAATAACCTTCCTAGTTTGCCTGTTCTTTGCTTCCAGTGATACTCAGAGGTATACTGCCTCTGCATATGGAGGCTCCATATCAAGCCTAATAGCTTAATAAGCCATAAATTTGTCAAATTCTTCTTGAAAACCACTTCCTCAACTGGTTGTCATTAGATTTGGTGGCATACACACCATACATTAATTATGCATTGTGATACAGACTACTATCTATTCTGAATCTCCAGCTGCCAGTAAACAATAGCATTTGGGTATTATATTACAACAAAATGATGCCGAAACTCTTAAATTGAATCCCCATTCCTAAGACAAGAAGTCCACCCCTGTCTCCCAAAGTACCTTTAAAAAAAAATGATGCAAAAACTGATACGAATTCAAGATGCCGGTTTTACTTTCTGGAACATCAGATAATTTAATTTATTATTACTGTGAAATAGGCTGATGATTACAAATCGAGCAATACTTTGCAAACAGGAGATTTTAATTTGTAGGTAATTGCCAGCCAATTTCAGAGCTGCTAACTATGGATTGCGGGGGGGCGGGGGGGCGGGAGCACTGACTCATTCACATCCACAAATCAGCATTTGATTAGCGAGTACAATGTGATAATAAGGGCATAATCAAGACGTGGGAAATTTCTTTGATAAACAATGTGTTGATAACATTCTCTGACAATGCACCTTTGCTTTTGTACAATGAATATCTGATTTCATTTTTAAGAAAGGGGGGGAAAACCCTCTTTCTGCTTTTCCTTTTCAAATCGGAGCTTTATCAACTTCTCTTATGTGGCTGGTCTCCAGCTGTTCTGCTTCAAAATCAGGAGGCTTCCTTTTGATGAATGTTCGCACCGTTGATTAGAAAATTGCCTCACAAACAGAGCCCTTAAGCAGAAAGCCAATCAGATGAGACCCTGCACAGCATAAGAAGAGCGCAAGAAAATAAAAGGTGCCCTAGATCCGATCAGCAGTCCCTCTAAGCCAGCATTCTGTCTCATGTAGTTGCCAACCAGTTGCTCTGAAGGGCCAATAAACAGGCCTTAGAGGCCAAGATCTTCTTCCAATATTGCCTCCTATCCGGGGGGGGGGGGGGGTCTGGGAAAAGAGGTGGCGGAACTCTCAAGAGGGAAATGAGGAGGAAACAAATGGGTCTCTTTGAAATAATATTATTTTCAAGCACTATTGCCAAGTATTTTCAAGAGGTGCCAGAACTCCGTTCCACCGCGTTCCCCCTGAAAAAAAGCCCTGCCTCCTATCATGTATTCACCTATCAGGTATTCAGAGACTGGCTGCATCTGGATGTAGATTTTTCCTTTATTTATCTTGGCTGTTAGAGATAGAACTTATCTTATCTGTTAGAGATAGAACGTTTTGGAAGTCTTTCATTCATAGGGTCATCATAGGTCGGAAACAACTTGACGGCACATAACACACACACATCTTAACACACACACATCTTGGCTAGTAGCCATTGACGGACATATCCATAGAGTTGCCAGGTCCCCCTTGGCTACTAGAAAGAGGGCGGGAGGTAGGAGGCACTTACTCCTGGGGGGGGTCTCTTCATCCTATGCATGCATTCCTGAACCTTGAGTGATGACATCACTTCTGGAGAACTGGAAGTGACATCATCGCACAGGGGACAGGGGCATGCATGAGGCCTTTTGCCTGGGCTCCCTGCTGATGGCAGGTGATTAGGCAGCCTGCCTCCTCCCACAAATTGCCAGTGATCAGTGGGCAGTGAGGCAAATCACCAGGAGTTTGCCCACCACGGGCGGGCACCTGGCAACCCTACCTATTTATCATGAATTTGGCTCTGATTGTGGCCATCACTGCATCCACTGGCAGTGAATTCCACCATTTAATTACTCATCGAATCTGTCCTGAGCTCAGGTGGATTAGACGAAGGGTCCATGAAGACCACCAAGAGAGACCACACAATTTCCTCCTGACAAAGGCCCCTGTCTATTTTGCCCTATGTAACTGGTATTCAAAGCTACATTGCAACAGTACAGAGTTCTAAACTGGCATCTAGCAGGGCTGGTTTCTCAGTCACATCACCCATGTGACTGCTTTTGGGTGGCCCAATGAGGAGGGTGATGATGCACCGCATGGGCTTGGCATGTTGTCAGCATCACTGGCATGGGAGGGTACTGGCATCCTCTCTTGGATCCCGTCGATAGTGATGTAGACCCATGAGGGGATGGGTGTACCTTGCTTGGAGCAAGGAAATACTTTGAATAGGCCTTGACATCTAGTTTTCCATATACTGAAAGGTTCATAGATTTGGAAGTCTTCTAGTTCTTTGGAACTGGAACATTACAGGGAGATTCCCCAAAAGGAATTATTTTGGGAATGTGGCCTGTGCTCAGCCAGCAGAAATTTCCCAGATTCCATTTCTGGCATCTCTAGTTGAAGGATATCAACAGCGGCTGTTGGGCTAGACTGGGCTAGACTGGGCTAGAGTCATCAATGGCTTTACTCAGTATAAAGATTATGAGTAGTGAAGTACCTAGGGATGGATTCATTCCCTGATACTGGTTAGAACTGATCAGGTTTGGTTCCTGTGTGGTCTAGAGCAGGATGAATGAAAGGTGGTGGTGGAGAGAAGCAAGGTTAAAGTCAATCTGAAAATTAGGAGGAAGACATTTCCTAGCTGCTCTAACCAGTGTGGAATCCTGACCCAGAACCTTGAACAGGAGTTTTAACATCACCACTCTGGATTATGGATCTAGGAGGCTTCCTTGACCAATGTGCCTGGTCTTCTTGCAGTTCCATCCTTGCCAGAGCTGGGTGGTGTCTCCTGGCCTAAATCTGCAGGGGGCATTCCTACTATCTTCATTCAGCTTGCTCAAGTCCTTGCAGCATTCCAAAGAACATTGGACAATTCACTTTCAGCACAGATTTACAGATTTACTCCAGTCTAAGCCCTATGATAAGGTTCTAAAGCCAAACTGCACGCAACATTTTTGTTGACTCAGATCAGGGTTCCATGGATCCAACTCGTTTTCTCTACAGCCACACAGCAGCTGCAGGAAATTCAAAATGCTTGAAAGACTCCCATATCAGGTAGCAGGAGGAAGGACACCCCCCCCCCCCCAGCGTGCACTGCAGTCTGACCCAAATTGGTCCCCATGTGTTTGGAGAACTGAGAGTCTCTGTACATGAGATGCCTCGGTGCATGTTCGTTAAGTGTAGGGAGAGGCAATGTTTGGGTAGTTTAAAAAGACAGAGCTGGTGGAGATCACTCCTCAGATGGTTTGTTAATTTCATCATCGCCTCCCTCAAGGTTCTGTCAATTTCACCTCTCCTGTCTAAAACCGTGTAGGTTCACAACCAGAGGGCAGCCGGGAATGGAAATGGGCTGGAGCTGCCTTCCAGAGCCGGGCTTGGACCTGGAGAGGTTATAATGGGCTGAAGTTTCCCTTCTGGCATTTCACAGCCCCTTCACACAGCTCCAGTGTATAGCAAGGCCTTTGCCCTTCTGTCAGCTCTGTCTTTTAAAACTACCCTTCCCGGCTAACATTGCATCTCCCGACATGTGTTCTTCATGTGTCAGATGTCTCAAGTGGAGGGTCTCTGAGTTCTCAGAAGGGAACTCACAATGCACATCTAACCTAAATCCTCATGGTGGACCCAGATATAACCTGAGGCCTTTAGGGGGGGAGAGGGAGGATGCAACCAAAACATTCCTTTGCTAGTAAATGTAAACATCTCCTTTTGGTGTGGGGGTCAGTTGTCAGGCTTCAAAGGAGTTTGCCGTGTTAGTTTGTATCAGCAAAACAGCTAGACCATCCAATTCCAATGCAGTATAAGCCTTTGATAACCACAGCTCTCCCCGTCAGATGCATCTGACAAAGAGAACTGTGGTCCCCGAAAGCCCACGCCAGGTGCCACTGCGCTCCCCCAGACCCCGCCTCTGTGGAGGAAATCTGTTACCTGTGATAATGTGATAACCATTCATAGTCCCTGGCTGTTTCCACACACATTGAATAATGCAGTTTCAATGCACTTTAGTTATCCTTTAGAAGTGGATTTTTTGTTCCACACATGGAAAATCAGTTACAAATGTGCACTAAAGCGTATTGAAAGTGGATTATTTAACGTGTGTGGAAACGGCCCCTGTTCAGTCCCAGCTTGACAGAGTCAAATTTGCATATGAATTCCAATTCAGCAGCCTCCCGTTGGATTTTGTTTTTGAAAGGTTTCTGTTGAACCACAGCGACCTTTAAGTCTTTGATGGAATGTCCTGGTAGATTGAAGTGTTCTCCCACTGGTTTCTGGACGTTTCCATTTCTAATGTCAGATTTGTGTCCATTTATTCTTTTGCGTAGAGGTTGGCTGGTTTGTCCAATGTACAGAGCAGAAGGACATTGTTGGCACATGAGGGCATATGCAGGTAACACGGCAAACTCTTTGAAGCCTGTCAACTGACCCCCACACCAAAAGGAGATGTTTACATTTACTAGCAAAGGAATGTTTTGGTTGCATCCTCCCTCCCCCCCCTAATTGCATCTTCTCTCTCCTCCCCTCCTCCTCCTCCTCTTCTATATTTGACCAGTTTCTGTACCATGCATCTGACGAAGAGAACTTGATTCTCGAAAGCTTATGCTACAATAAAATTGGTTAGACTTAAAAGGTGCTACTGGACTCTTTTTGATTTTGCTACCACAGACTAACATGGCTAACTCCTCTGCATCTGAGGCCTTTGTAACCTGTACTTAGGTGCTAAGTTACGTGAACTCTGCATCCGTTAAAAGGAAACAAATTCGCTATCTAAAGCTAACAACTGATCTGACTTGACATGCAATTATTTCTTATTGACAAAATATTGCAGTCAGTTTAGTTGGCAAGTGTGAAACCAAACTCAACCAGTTAGCCAGTGTGGTGTAGCGATTAGAGTGTGGGACTAGGATCTGGGGGACGCAGGTTTGAATCCCCACTCTGCCACAGAAGTTGGTCTTAGCCTGCCAGAACAAATCTGTCTACTTGATAATCTGTCTCCGTTTACGGTTCCCTTCCTACCTAAATAAATCCAAATGCCCACATTATGTTTCTACTGACGTGCAAATTGTTACATGGGTGCTGCTATATTCAACCAATGCAATAGACAGGGATGCTCAGTACAATTCTTCTGAAATCTTATGCTTCTAAGTTATTCCTCAGGGCTGGCTTTCATTCGTTCCCATACAGATTTCACAGGCTGAAGCCGATGAGTGAATGGTGCAGAAAAAGATTAATGGCTTTCATTTAAGATTTATAGTGTCATTTGCTCTGTTGTCTCTAAAAGGAATTCAGAATGGAAAAGTAAGATTTAGAAGCTGAAATACACCCACATTTTCATATTTAGATGGAACATCCTTTTTTCCCTCTCATGGTCAAATTGTTACACTTCTGACTTTACAAGAAAACCAGGGTTCTGGCTAAAAGATTCTGCATGTTACCACTGGAAGCATGAAGAAGGGGTAAACTTGAAGACTGTGTTGTAGTTCTTTATGGTACCTTTGAACATCTTCAAAGGTAGGAATCAGTGGCTTTGATCCCATAGAGGATTTGATCTCTCTACAGCAAAAGGGAGCAGAGAAAGAGTTCCTTTTTCTCCTCCTCAAGCCAGGCAGGGACAGAAGCAATGCTTCTGAACGCCTCATTACAAAAGGGAGAGGAGAAAGATTATTTAGTTCATGGTGTGGGCAAAAGCAGCCACCGCTAGCTATCAACAAATGGCAACAGTGGGGCTATAAACTTTAACAAAGAAATAACAATGGAGGCGTGGGAATACTTGTGGAAACATACATTGAAAATCACGACATGTACCAATATTAAAGAGAATATTTATAAAATGATTTACCGTTGGTATCTGACGCCAAAGAAGATTGCGCTAGGGAACTCGAATATGTCTAATAAATGCTGGAAATGTAAAAAACATGAGGGATCAATGTATCATATGTGGTGGACTTGCGAGGTAGCTAGGCAGTACTGGGGGGAAATAATAAGAGTAATGAGTGAGATTTTACAATTTCAAGTTAACAAGAACCCAGAACTCCTGCTACTGAACTTCGGAATGGAAGACATCCCAGCACAACATAGGACATTGATATTCTATATGACGGCAGCAGCCAGACTTTTGTATGCGCAGAAGTGGAAAGTACAAGAAGTGCCAACTATTGAGGACTGGATTTACAAATTGCTGTACATGGCGGAGATGGACAAAATGACAAGAAAACTGAGAGACCTTGATCCAGGGCAGTTTAACACGGACTGGGGAAAGCTGAAACAATATTTGGTGAAAAAATGGGAGGTGGGAGGAGAACTGTGGCAGTTTGAAAATTACTGAGGTACACAGGAGGAGAGAAGTGACTATACCGAGGGGGTGGAGAGTTAATGGAAAAATTCTAAGCAACTTTATATGATTTTTAAGTATTATATTAAGTAGCAATAGCGTTGATACTATGTGAATTAATGGGATAGAAATTAACTAATCTATATTTTTTGGAAAGATAACCGTATAACATAGAGTGAATATATACATACATACGTAAATTCAAAGATAGGTCTAATTGTTAGACTTATGGTATATGTATAGATAAAGAACAACATATAGAACAGAAGCCTAAGCAAATGACAATAAGTGTGTATAATAAGTATGTGTATAGAAGTATTGGAATTGATGTATAAAGGGGGGCAAATTGTTTGTCCCATATTGAAGAGAATAGAAGGAGTAAGATAAAACACAGGTTATCAAAATGAATATTATTAGTAGTTTTAATGAAGAAGATAGATTAAGAGGATTTTATTTATATGACAATTTATATGACAATTTATATGTGAAAGGAAGTGGAAATAGTGCTTAGAAGAATCTGAAAGTATATTATAATAAACAAATAAAATAAATATGAAGGAGTAGAGCGAAAGTGGATAGGGGGTTGGAAAACTGTTGGAAGTCAATAAAAAGGGGGGGGAAGGGAGGGGGTTAGAATTAGAAAAAATTAAAGAATGTGATTATAATTGTTATTATATGTTTCTAATCCAATAAAAATTCTTTTTTAAAAAAAACAAATGGCAACAGTGGAAGGATATGGGGTGGGAGGATGCCCTTGATTGGTTAATTGAGATCGGGCCAGTTGCAAGCGGTTTGGATAAAGCAAGAGTCCTCCTTCTAGCTTGCACCTTGATCCTCTTTGAGTCTATGTAGTTGCAGAAGGATTTCTGCTGCTACTGCCTTTGTGCTGTGGTGGACAAATTGCTCTTCCCTTCCCATTCATCGTCCCATTGAAGCATCCTTGCTGAACTATGTTCCAGGGAATTTGAAAATTTCATTCAAAGGGCATAGGAGTCAGTCAGTCTCCACCTAAACTGACAGTGGGAGGAAATGACACACCTGGTGAAAGTTATCATTTGACTGCACAAGAGTTACTTTATGTTGATGACCAGGGCTTTTTTTTCTGGGAAAAGAGGTGATGGAACTCAGTGGGTTGTCAGCACAGGGGGCAACTCTTGGCGGGGGGTGGTGCCCCTGGTACCACATGTGCGTGCACAAAGTGCACGCATGCTCCCAGGGCCAATGACATCACTTTGGGTCAGCTGGAACAAGGGGGGAGTTTTTAAAAGTTTAAATCGCCATCAGTGAAAATGGTCACATGGCTGGTGGCCCCGCCCCCTGATCTCCAGACAGAGGGGAGTTTAGATTGCCCTCCGCACCACCAGTGGCACGGAGGGCAATCTAAACTCCCCTCTGTCTGGAGATCAGGGGGCGGGGCCACCAGCCATGTGACCATTTTCAAGAGGTGCCGGAACTCCATTCCACCGCGTTCCAGCTGAAAAAAAGCCCTGATGACCCTATAGAAATTAAAACTGGGGTCACTGCTGGATTGCTGTAGCCCTGTAGAAAAAAATCTTGATACAATTCCATGCTGTGCTGTACATAAATTGAAGTAAGTATCAAATACATCTCATTTTAAAAACAACTCAGGTTGAATAAAATGTGTTTTACTAGTGTAGAAGTGTGAGCGGTATGTATAGATCTGAGCTTATTTGTTTATTTATTTATATTTATTTATGTCATTTATAGTCCGCCTTTCTCATTGAGACTCAAGGCAGATTACACATTCTGAGATTAGTACAGTCAATTTTAAGGACATTTCCATAAACAATGCCATAGTATAAATAAACACAATTGTATTAGTAAAAGTCCAATACAGAAGAAATGCTGAAACAGAACATGAGCAATTCTAGGGCTGACATTAGACCACAAGAAGCACAAGTAGCTCATAGGAGCACATATTTAGTGCGCAAGGCAACATAGTGGTGAAGTCTCTGGTCCTTAGCAAAGCACCAGTTTGGATAAATAAGAATTCTCTGCATTGGCAGGGGGGAAAGATCTGCCACGATAGGAAGTGTCAGTTCTGCCTTGGCTCTCCCGATCGCTACAGCTGCTCTGCAGGGCACCAGCCATAGCATGACAGTAACATCTGCTGCGCTGCAAGTATCTTTCAAAAGGGCCCTGCTTTGTGATAACTGATTGGCCCCCAGAAGACACACCACAAAATGTTTGTAGCTGAAGCAGCTGAATGCTATTACCCAAGGAGACCAAAACCACAGTGTTAGGACTGAACTTGTTGCCTTAAAGTATAACAACGACCATGAAAGGAGCAAACGGCTGCCAAAGAGAGCCCTTGAAATACCAAGGCCTGGCTGATAGACAGAAGAAAAACAAATAAATTACAGGATGAATTCACTTATTGCTAACAGATGATGGAGTCTTTCACTGATGTTGATTCATGCTTATAATTGAAAAGGAGCTGTTGATGGGGCAATGTTGCAAAAGGTAAACTACCAGGATTCACAGCTGCTGTAGAAAGCATGGCCTGAAAGCAGGATTCAGAATTAGTTGTTGTAGATTTTCCGGGCTGTAGGGCTGTGGTCTTGGCATTGTAGTTCCTGACGCTTCGCCAGCAGCTGTGACTGGCATCTTTGGAGGTGTAGCACTGAAAGACAGAGATCTCTCAGTGTCACAGTGTGGAGAAGATGTTGGCAGGTAATTTATATCTACTCAGGAAGGTGGGTTTGGGCTGAGTCATCCTGTAAGAGTTTCCCAGGGTGTGGAATGCTAATAGAGGGAGGCTTCACTGTAACCTGAGGAGGTTCTTTTGCATATGGATTGGTGCTTGATATGCTAATCTTCTCTGCAGGGCTATTGTAGGATGTAGAGCATTTTGTTAGTCTGGTGTTTTTCAGGACTGGAAACCATGCTCTATTCATTCTTAAACTCTCTTCTTTCCTGCTGAGATTGTGCTTATGCTTATGAGTTTCAATGGCTTCCCTGTGCAATCTGACAAAGTAGTTGGATGTGTTGTCCAGTATTTTAGTGTCCCGGAATAAGTTACTGTGTCCTGTTTGAGTTAGGCTATGTTCAGCCACTGCTGATTTTTCAGGTTGGCCAAGTCTGCAATACCTTTCATGTTCTTTTATTCTTGTCTGGATGCTACGCTGTGTGGTCCCGATGTAAACTTGTCCACAGCTGCAGGGTATGCAGTATACTCCTGCAGAGGTGAGGGGGTCTCTACTGTCTTTTTCTGCTCGTAGCATCTGTTGTATTTTTCTGGTGGGTCTGAATACTGTTTGTAGTTTGTGCTTTTTCATATGTTTTCCCATTTCTTGCACATGAAAGACACTGCAGACTTGGCCAACCTCAAAAATCTGAAGATGCCAGTCACAGGTGCTGGTGAAACATCAGGAACTACAACGCCAAGACCATGGCCATACAGCCCAGAAAATCTACAACTAACGTTCTCCGGCCGTGAAAGCCTTCGACAGGATTCAAAATGCCTGCATTGGCATTATGGATTTAGTCCAACCTAGCAGCTTCCACATGGAGATTTTTCTTGGGTTTTGTATCTAAACTGAAGGAGGTTTGGCTTTGGTAGCAGCCACATAACATCCCCACTCATCCAACGTCCATGTTTCCTACTGCTGTGCTGTGATCTGGCTTTGTACAGTCTTTTGGGAAAGATCACTGTCAAAGCACTTTGCACATTGCGTGGACAGGATGGTGAGCATTTTTACAGGTCTCATCACATCGGTTCCATTTTCTTTCTCTCAGTCCCCTGCAGCTGCCATTATGCCCTCCTTCCCTGCTACCAGAGGGTTTGCAGAGAGCATTTAAAAGATGGTAATCAACATCTTGCTACAGCATTAAACAATAGCAATACCTCAATTACTGATTTTAAAATACGTCCGTTATCAAACAGAATTGACACATTGCTATATCTTAAAACAGGTAATTGACATATCGCTGTAGCTTAATGCTTTAGCCGTATGTTGATTACTTGTGTTTTTTTTCACAAAAGCCCAAAAAAGCCCTCTTATGGCATGAGGGCAAATGGCTGCCACAGAGAGAAGGTGGAAGGAGGCAAGTTTGGAGAAAAAAATTCACTGCCATTATAGATTCCTCTGCATTTCCAGTAGCAATAAAAAGGAAATGGAAAATCACAACTGTGAATGCAACCCAGAAACTAATGAAATTAGCTTGAGACTGGCCAATGATTTAAAAGCCAAAAAAAAAAGTGGCCAAAGTAGACCCTAGCAAAACATAATCACTTAGCATATGACGTTACATTTAAGAGGTCAAAATGAATTGGGCAAATCTGCAGGATGTGAAATGGTGAATGCACTGCCCATCATCATAGCATTCCCATATACTGCTGTAGCATAATGGTTAAGTGGACGGGTTGTAAATCAGCACTCTGCTGGTTCGAATCCCACAACTGCCATGAGCTTAGCAGGTGTGGCCTTCGGTAAGCCACTCCTCTCAGCCCCAGCTCACCAGCCATATTGTGGGGATAATAATAACACTGACTTTGTTTACTGCTCTGAGCAGTGCATTATCTGTCTAGAAGAGTGGTATATAAGTACAGTTATTATTATATACTCTCACAGGCACTATAGACAAAATACACCTTTTCCCAGATTCACAGATAGTCATTGCAATCCTAGGAAGATTTCCGTGGGCTTGGACCGGAGTAACTTGGCATGGATTGCATTTTAAACTTCAAGGGACTGGGGCTGATGGTTGGCTTAGGGATATGAAACCTGAAGAATGTGTATGTGTATGCATATTAAAAAAATAATAAAGACTGAGTGGGGGAAAGAGGAAATACATTTATCAAGAGAATTGGTCTATACCTGGTAAATATGATGCATCAAAACTTTTATGTATATTCTATAGGTCGAAACACTGCATTTCAATTAGGAATTGAACAAGGTTCTTGGTTCCAATTCAGCCATTGTATTTTGCTTGCATAATGTATCTTCTCATAATGTTATCTATTTGTTTTCGGTGTTGGAAAGATGGATTTCTAGCAATTTGACTCCCGCCCAGCAAGAGACCAGTTTCCATGAATATAAAGAGCTAACTTGCCAAGGAAGAGAAAATGAGTATGTCACAAAATCAAACCTGATTCGGAAGTTCTCTTTTGTCTAGCGCATTTTGCACAGAGAGTTTCTGCCCCAAAGGTGCAAACGGAGAGACCCATTTTACACATTTGGATCACACGCTTTGGATTCTGGCCAAGGAGCACAACACACAGCACCAACACATCTGCTGGATCCCAAAAGTGAGCAAGAGAAGCGAGCGATAAGTGAGGGTCTCTTTGCAACTGCGGGAAACTCCAACTCAACTAGCTTTTAAGATGTGACCTGAAGCTGACCTTTACAAGAGCGTTTGTGGGGTGTGCAAATTGGCTCCTGCATGCACACAGAGGCAGAAGGAGTGCCTTCATTCCCTCCTTCCCATCCTGTGCACTTTAACAGGGAGAGAAGGGCTGTGGCGTGACAAGTGACGTCTTACACAGGTTGGACACGTGTCAGCTTCCCTCAAGTTTTGATGGGAAATGTAGGCAATCCTGGCCTTGCAGCTGTAATGGAGAACCAAGCTGTAAAACCAGGACGCCTACATTTCCCATCAAAACTTGACGGAAGCTGACAAGTGTCCAACCTGTGTAAGACGTCACTTGTAGTTTGGCCCTCAGCAGATGCATGGAATTAGCAGGAAGACAAATAGCCCTTGCCCCAGGCCCTTCTCTGCCAATTAAAGTGCATGGGGTGGGCAGGAAGGAATCAAAATGCTCCGTCTGCCTCCGCATGTGCCTGGAAACTGATTTACAGCCATCCCACTGTGTTAAAGGTAAGCTTTGGGTCATGTGCAAAACACGAGTTGAGTTGGGGGTTCCCCAAATCAAACTCCTGTTTAGAGCACATGTAAAGAGACCCTGAGCGCCAAGCTACAAGTGACGCCTGACGCGAGTTGGGCACTTGTCAGCTTCTCTCAAGTTTTGATGGGAAATGTAGGCATCCTGGTCTTACAGCTTGGCTCTCCATTTTTACAGAAACCCCCCCACACACACACCCAGAACCCCCCCTCACCCAGTGGAGGGGAAAGGGGGGGTGCCCAGCGAAAGCCTGATGCTTGCACTCCCCTCCCGACCACATGTTCTCCCTCCCATAGACTGCCATTCTGTAAACTTCAATTAAATGGAGAGCCAAGCTGTAAGACCAGGACACCTACATTTCCCATCAAAACTTGAGGGAAGCTGACAAGTGTCCAACTCGTGTCAGGCGTCACTTGTAGCTTGGCGCTCAGTCTCCCCTGCCCTCTATGCCAACTCTGTATGGAGCTCAAACAAGAGCTCTCATGATTGAGGTTACAAAAAGCCACCACGGGGTGGGGAGGGGTAAAGGTTCACTCAAACCTGACCCAAACAGCATACGCCCCCTCACTCAATCACATGCCTTGCCCAGCTCCTTGAGGCCCCTCATTTTGGACCCCCTTCTCAGCATGCTATACAAACTGCAACGGGCAGCCTCCTCTGGAAGCGCACAGACTTATGCAACTGGTGCCTGCATGAGATCCTACTTTGTTAAAAGCCTGCTGGTGGCTCACATATTCACCTGGGCAGTCAGGTGAGGACGCAAGAAGCACCTGGATTGGGCCATGGTTGCGCGTTGCATCCAGAACAGGCTGAATTGCTCCCTATAGCCTCCGTTCAAAAGGAGGTGCCTCTCAGCAGCACCTTGCAGATCTGAATCGGAACGCACACACCAACAAGCACAAATGCTGCATTTCTCCCCACGTGGATCTGGCGAGAAGGTTTGGTTCAGCTGCAACGGCAAACAAATGGTTTGCTACAGAGTATATGAGGGATACCTGGGCTTCCACATTGCCTTGCACGTGGCTGGCTCATGAGAGATCTCTGGATTGGAGGTAATCCATCATTTGCAGTTAGGTTTGAACCGACAACCAGTGGTTTCCATTTTTTCTGCAAACTAGGATTCCAAACTGGGAATAAACTGTGGATTGGAATCCCTGGTTTGCTGGGAAGGAAGAAATCCTCATTTATCAGATAAGAAGCTAAGCTTCCTATTTTTCTCTTTGACTTTTCTTGCCATCGAATTGTCCCCCTCTAGGATAAAAGGACCTCCAACCATATATTCATCCAGAACTGAGAAACAAATGGCACATAACAAGCAGTTCAGGGCAAAGAGGGGGGCTTTCAATAACCCATACTGCACCATTATTTGCCTGTCAATTTTATGGCTTATAAAGCACCTGGTTAGACCTTACCAACCTGCCCTCGATGAAGAATAATGTACGAGAGAGGGTAATGCATCATGACCTCAAAAAACTTTTTACTGAAAGAACAAAATTCCTAAGAGGGAAAAAATGTGTCTCTCTCTGTGATATCGTAAGTTTAAATATAATCCAGATGAAGAGCCCTGTCAGATCAGAACAGGGGCCCATCTAGTCCAGCATACTGTTTCATGCACTGTCCAAAGAAGTTTCCAACAAACGGGGCACAGAGGGCAAGGATGCTGACGGTGTCTCTTCTGGAGTTTCCCTTTAATCACCACGGTTGGATCTATCCCTCCATGAACTTCCCCAATTCCCTCTTTAAGCCATCTATGCTTGTGGCCATTATCACTACATGAACAGGCTCATTACTGCTTTTCATTGTTGAAGAAACTGTTTGGAGACTCTGCATGCCTTTCCCACATAGGGCCAGGCTACAAGTGACGAAAGACACAGGTTGGATGCTTGTCAGCTTCCCTCAAGTTTTGATGGGAAATGTAGGCATCCTGGTCTTGCAGCTTGGCTCTCCGACTGCTGTCCAATGGACTTTTCAACTGTCACTTGTCCAACGTTCCGCCAAGCTGCCTACATTCCCCATCAAAACTTGAGGGAAGCTGACAAGTGTCCAACCTGTGTTAGGCGTCACTTGTAGCCTGGCTGGCCTACATCTCCCACCAAAACTTGAGGGAAGCTGACAAGTGTCCAACCTGTGTCAGGCGTCACTTGTAGTTTGGCCCATAGTATCAACTCAGAGCGGAACTACAAGTGACAAAAGGCACAGATTGGACTCTTGTCAGCTTCCCTCAAGTTTTGATGGGAAATGTAGGCGTCCTGGTCTCGCAGCTTGGCTCTCTGACGGCTGTCCAATGGACTTTCCAACTGTCACTTGTCCAACATTTCGCCAAGCTGCCTACATTTCCCATCAAAACTTGAGGGAAGCTGACAAGTGTCCATTCTGTGCCTTTTGTCACTTGTGGTTCTGCTCTCTGAAGCGAAGACAGAGATGGGCTAACTCTGGCGACCAGGGCCTGGCCATAGCCTTCTTCTGGTGGGCTGCAGAGACAAGCCAAAAGGCTACAAAAGAAGAGGATCCCGCTCTTTGTTGATGTGCTCTTCTTTGTGGAAAGCCTTTGCAATCCTGATGGTGGTGGTGGTGATCTGATTGTGCTTGTTACCTCTTTCCTTAAGATGTAAGACTCAAGGTGGGTAACAACCTGAGCCTACCTCAGCAAACCACTTGGTATAATAAAATAGTACAAAACTGCATTTTAAAAAAGAAGTGCATCCCACCATTCTTACAGCACTATCCCAAACAGTTACATCCTTCAAAGACCCTTGACTCTGTACCACCTCCAACAGCCCATTTCGTTTCCTCTTTGTAGGAATCCGGAGTCTGTTTCTAATCCATTCTGTTTTGATCAAAGAGAAATTCAAAGAGAGGAGGGGTGAGAAGGGAGATTCTGCAGCGTTTCAGAATTTCACTCTGCAGATGCTCAGAGGCGGGCAATGTCTTCCCAAACCCTCCTATCCACCACCGCTCTGGGGTGCCTAACATAGCAACCGCAAGGGATGAAGTTATAAAAGGGTGCACTGATTTCTCTGCAAAACACCCCACAAATCGCTATTTCAAAAGAGAAATCAATAGATATATTTAAATCAAAGAATTTTGGAAAAAGAAATTCCCCTCCCCATAACAACACTACAATCAGAGACGTCTTCAAGAAGGAAATCAAAAGATCTGGCAAGCCAGGGAGGGAGAGAATTCAGCTATACACTCAGACTCTTTGCCTTTTGTGTGTGTGAGATCCATCTAACTCTCATTTATTCATCAGAGCCATGCATTCAGCTGACCTTTCAGACTTGAATAACAATGGAGAACTCCAGGCTCTAATTATAGCACGTACAGCAACTGTTTTATCCCCATTAGCATTTCCACTGTTTTTCAGGACTCTACAGGACAACGTAAATACACTCGATTCTATGACTGATTTATTTATCAGATCTCTGCATTCATCTGACCTTTTCAGCTCTTGTCTGCAAAAGGGAATCTGCTCACCAAACTTAGCAAGCTACAGAGCAAAGGAACGACTGCGAATCTGCTTGAAAACACCAGTTTTTTTTTTTTTAAAATCCAGTCAATTATGGCCTTTTTCTCCAGCGACAGGAACCTATCATTTGGATTTCTTACCCAAAGCAAACATCAAAACCGGCACAGAAATGCAAATTCTGATAACAAAGTAGCAAGAGGTTTTTATATGCATATCAGAGATAGTACAATTAAATTGATTTTGAAATCCATACTGAATGAAAATGAATATAACCAACTTTGGTTTCAGGAGCTGATGAAGGATGATAGAGCATCCCAAAATCAGTGAACGCGCAGAAGCTACTTCATGGTCTCTGGAGGGCAGCCAGTGGGCTTTACCAGATGGTAAGCCACAGATACCAGCTAACACATGCTATTAAACTCAAGCAGCCTCATTGTACAAGCTGCTGCCCATCCAATAATGGGTGGGCTGCGAAAGTATTTTCTGGAGGGGGGGACTCTTCTCAAATCAGAAGTGAATAACTATCATACATCCCCACAAACATAAACTCTATCATTTGAACCCGTATCTTAAAATAAATATGAATAATGGGTTGGATCCAGCCAGCTTTTCCACTCAGGGCCAAACTACAAGTGACGAATGACACTTGAATGGCAAGTGTATTCCTCCCTGTTCACTTGCCCTCCACTTGCTCTCCACTCGATTCACTTGCCGTTCAAGTGTCATTTGTCACTTGTAGCTTGGCCCTCAGTCTCACCCATTTCCCCTCCCTATTAAAGCTGCCCATCTAGGGTTGCCAACTCTAGGTTGGGAAATTCCTGGAAATTTGGGGATGTACCCTGGGGAGGGTTGACTACGGGGAGGGACCTCAGTCGAGTATAATGCCACAGAGATCACCTTCCAAAGCTGCCATTTTCTGCAGAGGAACTGATCTCTGTTGAACTGGAGATCAGCTGTAATTCTGGGAGATCTCCAGGCCTGTATGTTGGCAATACTACTCCCATCCATAGCACTGTTATACTAGCAAATCCCCTGAGACCCAGCCTAGCCTTTTTTGGTGGCCATAAAGGAGAACTCACCCCCCTTTTCATTGGCAGAAAAGTTGACTGGATCTAACCCAGGTCTGGTAGCATCGAAATGCGTCACTTACTGAGGTTCCATTTTAGGCCTGTTGTGGTGACATCATTGCAGGAGCCCCCGACAGGAATGAGGCCGCACCATTTGCCCTCCAGACCAGTGTTCACATGTAGTTTATGCTTTCCCTGGAAATACATCAAAGAACTTTAATTTAGCTTTCACTTGGATTATGAAAAACAGCGTCATGCAAGCTACTAACTTTCAGGCAAAATGTAAGACATCCATATTCATAGAAAATTTGAACATAGCTTTATATTTGTCTTGGTTTTCCCATTTCCTCCTTTTTTGTTACTGTACTCCCCTTTTGTTTTAATAAAAAAATAATTTTTTAAAAAAGAAAAAGAAAATCTGAACAGTTAAGTTGTTATCTGGAACACGAGATCTCTTATGCTACATTCCATTGCACAGCTCTTTAGGAACAAGTCCCATCACTGCAAAGAAAACCCGAGTAGGATTGGACTACTCAGTTTGGAAGGCCTTGCCTTTATTTAGTATAAAGCTGCTTCTCAGTCCTATGATCCTCTGAAAATATAGTTGCTCTTCTCTTGAACAGATGAACTTCAGAGCACTGTACTTTTTCATGTGTGTTAATACACATTGAGAACAATCAGGGCTTTTTTTCAGCGGGAACGCGGTAGAATGGAGTTCTGGAACCTCTTGAAAATGGTCACATGGCTGGTGGTCCTGCCCCCTGATCTCCTGACAGAGGGGAGTTTAGGTTGCCCTCTGCACCTCTGGAGTGGTGTGGAGGGCAATCTAAACTTCCCTCTGTCTGGAGATCAGGGGCGGGGCTACCAGCCATGCGACCATTTTCTCCAAGGGCAACCCACTGAGTTCCACCCCCTCTTTCCCCAGAAAAAAAGCCCTGAGAACAATCCCAAACTTATCTATTTAAAAGTAATTCCCATGTTATTCAATGGGATTTACTCTCAGAAAGCGTTCTTAGGATTGCAGTCTTTATTATATTAGTTTTCAATATTCATACCCTGCTTAAAACCATAGCCAGGGAAAAGTCAGTGGGTACACCTCCCAACCTAGAAAACTGATTTGTTCAATCTAAGAATTTTTTAAAATAGCATTCCTTTTCAAAAATGTAACAATACAGCTTGTGTTAGAAGAATAAGAGCTACCGTTGAAGAGAAAAGATTCCTTATTAAAACAAAAAATCATAGATGGCAAGTACCGCGTCCTTGTAATACAAAAATTGCCTTCCTGGCCTATCCAGCTGTGCCCATCCGTGATTCCTGTGGCTCAGAGTGGAATTTTCAGGTTCACCCTCACCTTTATGGGACTCAAGTCTGTTACGGGTTACACAGGTAACACTGGCCGCTCACCTGCCCACACACCATCTTAGGGCTCAGTTCTGTATTCCACAGTTAGGAAGGCAACTCAAAAAACTCTTTTTCTTATGAACCCTGAATGATTCCCGCTGCCACCACTAGAAGGCACTTATGATTAATTAGGAATTTTAATCAATTTTAGATCAGTCTCACTTCTGGATTGACTGCATGGTTGGACTGGTCACAGTATTGAACAGGTTGCTCTTAATCAGATTGTATGTTCCCCATGAGAACATAAACTGAGGATATGTGTGTGTATGAGAGAAAAATGAGCTTGGCTTTCCCTTATCCCCCTTTTCTTTCAGCCCCATAAGACCAAGTTTTACAGACCAAGACCAAGACTACAGAATCTAGCAAGGGAGTGAGATTGCTCCAAGAGTTGTCTTCCAGACCAGATATTATAAGTCTTATTGACTATGCATGCATACAAAAACACATATATTTGGGAAAGATCTATAGATAGGTAGAATAAGAGAGAACAATGCTTATATCCATCTTTTCTCCTCAACCAGGGACCCAAAATGGCTTTTCATATAGTTCCTCTCTCCACCACTTGATCCCCACAACAATAACCTTGTGAGGAAAGGTTAGGCCTACAGTCACCAGGTCATCAAGATTGTGATGGGTCCAAGGTCACCTGGTAGTCTTCCATGGTCGAGTAAGGGATTTGAACCCAGTGGTCCCAGGTCCTAGTCCAACACCTTAACCACTACACCATGCCACTATACCACAGAATACTAGAAATTAACAAAGAAAATGTATGGTTGTTGTGGATTTTCTGGGCTGTATTGCTGTGGTCTTGGCATTGTAGTTCCTGACGTTTCGCCAGCAGCTGTGGCTGGCATCTTCAGAGGTGTAGCACCAAAAGATCTCTCACTGTCTGATACTGAGAGATCTCTGTCTTTTGGTGCTACACCTCTGAAGATGCCAGCCACAGCTGCTGGTGAAACGTCAGGAACTACAATGCCAAGACCATGGCAATACAGCCCGGAAAACCCACAACAACCATCGTTCTCCGGCCGTGAAAGCCTTCGACAATACAAAGAAAATGTAGTTGCTAGCTAGATCAATTTACAATGTATAAACCTCTCCCCCTCTGGGAGACAGATTAAAAGCATCCCACAGGACAAAAGTGAGATGACCTGACAAACCTTGATTAAGATTAGCACCCCTGACCCCCTATTCACAGTAGAAAAGAGCCAGTAGCACCTATAAGACTAACAAAATTTGTTGTAGAGTAAGTGCTTTTGTGAGCCACAGCTCACTTCTTCAGATATTTATTCTATTTACTGGCTTCCCACTAGTTCGGATTTCCTTCTCAGGCCAGTGAGAACTCTGGGTAGACATTCCAAATTCCCTCCAAGATAACTTTTAACAAACCACTTTCAAAATAGAGATGAATGACTTGTGGCACAAAAATCAGAGCTGTGGGTTAATGTGTGGGTCATGACCATCGGGCAGGATGTGAGAGGTGTTAGTAAACATGTTTGAGGTCCCCCAACTGCCACCACTCAGAAGATCAGAGGCAGTCACAGGACAACCGAAAAAGGGTATCTCTGTGTTGATTCGACTCCTTCATCCCCCATCAATCAGTGTAAAATGCCATCTTCCTGCCAGGAAATGGAGCTTGGTGGTGTTTTATTGCCAACTTGTAGCCAGACAGGCTTGTTCTGTCATAAAATCAAATGAATCCATCCATAACGAAATCGTCAACAACTTCTTCTATTAGATACTATGATGGTGAACAAGGCAGAGAAAGGGAGTAAGGGGTAATTTTAGGAAGCTATTATTTTGTTGAAGAAAGGTATTCATTATAAGTAGGTAAAAGCTTCTGAACTAAAAAAATACACACGTGAACAAAGTGAAGCAAAAAAAACCCCCCACTTTGTTTATCCAACCTACACATTTGTGCTAAAATAAACACAGACATGTTTGCTTGATGGTAGATTATAGACATTTATATTGGTTATGAGAAAAATAACTGATTTTCCAATCTTCTCTTTGCAGGGAAATTGGCTGGCTATGGCCCTGATCCCCACTCTTTCATAATGCAGAAGGTGGCTCACAAAGAAGGTCCAATTAATGAGAGCCAGTTTGGTGTAGTGGTTAAGAGTGACAGGGCTCTAATTTGGAGAGCCAGGTTTGATTCCCCACTGCTCCACTTGAAGCCGGCTGGGTGACCTTGGGTCAGTCACAGCTCTTCCAGAGCTCTCTCAGTCCCACCCACCTCACAGGGTGATTGTTGTGAGGATAATTATAACACACGTTGTAAACTACTCTGAGTGGATGTTAAGTTAGCCTGAAGGGCGGTATATAAATCGAATGTTATTATTAATGTTGTTACTAAGTACAAACAAACACACACACACAAACACTCTAAAACCATATTAATCAGCCATGATTAATGGATTAATATGGCATAGCTGGCATCTTTAGCTTCACAGCACAGCTGCCAGATTCACCCCTTTTTTACTGGATAGTCATTGGATACAATTTTCCCTTCTTAAAAAAACACAACTTGGAAAAATCATCTAAAAGTCAAAAGAGGGGAGTACACTTATATACACGCTTCTTGGGGAAGGACACCCCACCAAGTGCGCCAGCTTTCTGCCACTCTTCTTAAATTTAAAGAATCTAGAGGAGAGTTCTTAACGATGACCTGAGAAGGTAGGTAGACTCATATGGAGAAACGTGCCCCCTATATGTAAGCCCCAGATATGAGGATCTGACAAAAGTGGTGAAATGAGTTGATCCAGGTTAAAATGTGGATGAATTGCTGCTTGTGGTTCCTCACTAAAGACACGTAATATGTACATTACTCTCACCTTTAATGGCAGTGGCTTTCTTTGGTTTGTTTGTTTAGGTTTTCGAACCTTAAGAATAGTACAGGAATAACATGTTCTAGATGGAAGTGCAGGAATCTGTTGGTGTAAATCATCCTCGTATGATTTTTATGGTTGGTTATAAAATATTTTAAAAGATCAGGCTGTGTTCACTGTGGAAAGTTTGGAACATCTACCCATGCCGCAGCCAGGATTATCAGAAAGGGATTCTCAAGAACTGAGTTAAATTAAGGTGCTGAGAGATAGGAAAGTTAAAAATCAACAAGGCTCCAGGTCCTGATGGCATACGACGGAGAGTTCTTAGGGAACTCAAATATGAAATTGTTGATCTACTAACTAGAGATGGGCATGAACCGAAAATACCAACCAAAATTCAGCACAAACCAGGCCGGTTTGTGGTTCGTGAACCAATGGTTCGTCAGAGCCCATTTCTGATGAACCACCATGAACTTTAGGCTGGTTCGTTTGGTTCATGTTTTGGTTCGTCACTGCAAACAGCCTGGCGCTGATCAATCAGTTTCCTAGGCAAAAGGGGATGGACTTCCTGCAGACCTTCTGCTGACCCGGAAGTGGTGATTTGCTGGCCCGGAAGTCACATTTTCATGAACCGATTTGTGAACCGGAGCAGGTTTGTGAAAGTTCGTGGTTCATGAAATGTGACAAATCACGAATTGCACAGGTTTTTTTTTCTGGTTCGTGCCCATCTCTACTACTAACCCATATATGTAACTTATCACTAAAATCAGCCACTGTACCAGAAGACTGGAGAGTAACAAATGCTACACTGATATTTAAAAAGAGAACTAGGAAATTACAGGCCAGTTAGCCTAATGTTTGCCTGAGAAGTCTATGAGGAGGAACCTGGCCTTTTGAAATTCCAAGTATATAACATCCACCCAGTCACCGTTACCTACATGCTTTTTCACTTTCTCAAAGAACTCCAAAAGATGGGTGAGGCAGGACTTCACTTTCCAGAAGTCATGCTGATTTTCCCTCAAAAAGATTTGTTCCTCTATTTGCCTAAATATTCTCTCTTTGGTTACTATTTCTACTTATATGTCTAGGACAAACCATCTGCATTCTATAAACCCGCCCCCCCCCCATGTGAACCAACCACCTATTAAGGTTATCATGGAATGATACATGATATCCAGTTGTCTCCTAAAGGTCTGTAACCCAGCAAAGAGGCTTCTTAAAGGGAGAGCAACTAAAGCCAACACAGAAACAAAAGCTCTCTCAAATACAGTATCAAACAATGAATCTAAATGGTTGTTGTGGGTTTTCCGGGCTGTATTGCCGTGGTCTTGGCATTGTAGTTCCTGACGTTTCGCCAGCAGCTGTGGCTGGCATCTTCAGAGGTGTAGCACCAAAAGACACTGAGAGATCTCTGTCTTTTGGTGCTACACCTCTGAAGATGCCAGCCACAGCTGCTGGCGAAACGTCAGGAACTACAATGCCAAGACCACGGCAATACAGCCCGGAAAACCCACAACAACCATCGTTCTCCGGCCGTGAAAGCCTTCGACAATACAATGAATCTAAAGTGTGTTAAAGTGCTCTGTGCTATCTATAAATACTACATCAAGAAATATACAAGAATCAGTACAATAAATACACTATATCAAAAATATTCCATACAGATAGTTAATACAGTTACAATTATTCAAACTTCTGAGGTAAGTCTGATCATTTACAATTCATTCAAACATTTACGGTGTGTCCAGTAGTTCATCTATAGTACAATCTGTATAATTTTCTAACTACTGATTGCACTTGTCCGTTGTACTCCCGTTACTTCAATATGGCTTAATAGAGTTCCTAAGCGAGATAATCCAGTCATCCAACCAAGCAGTCTCTGTGGGGAGGTAACGGTTCCAAACTTGCCTGACAAACTGCTAGCTTGGTTTGTTTCGCACACACTAGCTTTATCAGGGGCAATAAGAACAGTGTTAATGCCTTTTCAAGCACTAGACGTACTCCTATTACTTCCTGATGGACACCGTATCTGCCAATCTAAAGGTCTGTACCTGGAACAACAGTTTTCTAGCAATTTGACACTAGCAGTGAATTCATGGACATCATTTGAGAACTTTTTAAAAAGTAACCCGCCCATCATTATGAGCTTAAGTAGAGAAGGGCATGAACCAAAATACGAACCAAAATTAAGCACGAACCAGGCCAGTTCGTGGTTCGTGAACCACGGTTCGTCAGATCTCATTTCTGATAAACCACCATGAACTTTTAGGCTGGTTCGTTTGGTTCATTTTTTGGTTCGTCACTGCAGACAGCCTGGTGCCAATCAATCAATTTCCTAGGCAACAGGGGATGGACTTCCTGCAGACCTTCTGCTTACCCAGAAGTGATTATTTTCTGATCTGGATGTGATGTTTTCACAAACCAAACAAACTGGTTTGCAAACCAGGGGCAGGCTCGTGAAAGTTCATGGTTCGTGAAAATTGATGAACCACGAACCACATGGTTCAGTTTTTTCCCGGTTCGTGCCCATCTCTAATCTTAAGTGGAGGATACATATAAACAGGAAACATAATGACAGTGAAATTGAAACAAAAATTACAAATACCTACATATTATTTCACAGTAATGCAAACTAAACAAAGCTTGGGATCCAAAGATGATTTTAGATCTACACTAGGGGCTTCCATGGACCCACTGGAATTCCTAACAGCTTTTTATCTGAACAGCTGATTCCTATATCACAACCTTCTTTTGAAATTCCTCTCAGTTTACAAGAGCACAAGGTAGTCTGTGGTGGTACAAGGTACAAATAACAACAACAACCCCCCGAAGGGACTCATAGAACAATTTCAGGGTCTTGGTAGACCCTGGCCAAGTTTTCTTAATCAAATACATATAAAGAAATTATGCAACACAATAGTTTGAACAGAAAATACATTATTCTATTTTTTTTAAAAATGTGCGGCAGCAGTGGTTTCTTTCCTTTCGCTCAAAAACATCACAAACATAGTGTCCACTTAGATAATTTTCAGAATGACAGAAAATGTCTTACTGCTTACATCAATTATCTTGTGCATGAAACAAACTCCATACTTTTTATGTTGTATGAAACAATATTACAAAACAATGTGTGGCTTATAGGTATTCAATTGAATCTTATCACTCTGGAAATTAGACCATCTGAGCAAATTGGGTTTATGGCTAGCAAAAATATAACAATCGAGTCTGATTCAAAGCAAGCAAAAGAAAACAAGAGGGCAAAAGTGATCAGAAATGTATCCTTTGCCAAGTTCTGACACAGGGATATAAAACGAAATGGTGGTCTCTCAGAGTCTCTCTACATGAGATGTCTCTGTGTGTGTTCATCAAATATAGGGAGATACAATGTTAGCTGGGAAGGGTAGTTTTAAAAGACAGAGCTGGTGGAGATTGCTCCTCAGAGGGTTAGTTAATTTCATCTTTGCCTCCCCAAAGGCTCTGTCAATTTCACCTCTCCAGTCTAAAACTGTGTGGGCTCACAACCAGAGGGCAGCTAGGAATACAAACGGGCTGGAGCTGCCTTCCAGAGCTGAGCTTGGACCTGGAGAGGTTATAATAGGCTGAAGTTTCCCTTCTGGCATTTCACAGCTTCTTCACACAACTCCAGTGTATAGCAATGCCTTTGCCCTGCTGCCAGCTCTGTCTTTTTAAACAACCCTTCCCAGCTAACATTGCATCTCCGCACATGTGTTCTTCATGTGTCAGATGTCTTGTGTAGTGAGACTCTCAGTCACGCCTTATACTCATAATCCAAATACCTGTTGCCTTTCTTGCCTTGTAACAGAGACATTCCTAGAATGACATTGTCATCTTCCGAACCATTGGCTAACAGTGCAGTCCTAAGCAGAATCACTTTCTAGTAAATCCATTACAGTTAATGGGTTTAGAAGGGTGTCACTCTGCCTCAGGATGGTATTGTAAAGCTTTGCACATTGAGCTCACTGATGCTTATTTCTGAGTAGGGATGCTCAAATACATGCCAGTCCAGCTCACTTCTCATTGCTCACCAGCAACCAGGCAGTGGTGATTGGGCTGTTTGTGTGTATTTGCAGCCAGCAGAAACTGACTCTCAGCTGATGAGGGATCCGCTGGGAATCGCCTTCTGATCTCCTGCTGGGGAAATTTTGCACAGCACCCAGAAAAGTTGTTTTTTGAGGTGGGGTGG
Organism: Eublepharis macularius; assembly: GCF_028583425.1. Lineage (NCBI taxonomy): Eukaryota > Metazoa > Chordata > Lepidosauria > Squamata > Eublepharidae > Eublepharis > Eublepharis macularius. The sequence goes on along the minus strand of NC_072800.1, from coordinate 20,818,148 downwards.
AGGATGGAGTCAGGAGCTGATCTCTCATCTTCAAAACTTTACTGCTGACTTGCTGAGATGCAGCAAATTTAGCAGAGTGGGGTGGTGGTGATCGGACGCCTGTCTGATTTCACTTCTGTGTTGGCTTGGGCAGCAGAGAAAAGGAGAGAACCCAGATCTTCCTTCTCTCCCTTGTGCAATGGGAAGCTCAAAAGCACAGCATCTATCTCCACCTAGCTTGGAGGGGAATAAATGAGCCTTTTCTCCTCTCCATTTTACAACTTCAATGCGTAATTATTTTGCTGAGGGAGTGAGGACGATAAGAACCTGACTCCCAGTTGATTTCTCAATTGACTGCGTGTTAACTTCTGACCAACAGGCAGCTGCACGCTTCTTTGGCAGCAGTCTGGGTTGCTTCATGCAGTCTGAACGTATCCCTGATCAGCTCAGTCTGATTGTGAGTGTCAAACAAGATAGGCTGAAGCGTCGAGCAGGTTCACAGCGAAATTTATAGCTTCCCTACTTCTTAGCAACCCTGCAGATGATTAGGCAATACACACACACAAAAAACACGCAACACCTTTCATCCGGACCAGCCCAAAACATCACAAGATATGCCCAAATGACACGAGATGTTTTGTCACAAGTTGGGTTGGGGTTCTCAAATCCCAACTCATATTCTCTGCAACCACATGGAAGCTGCAGGGATCTTACTTCCCAGTGGCCTATTTAGATTGGGGCCATGGTTTGGGGAGGCAGAAGAGTGTCTTCAGACTCCCATTTCATCCCTTTTTTCTGACCTGAAATAGCCTTGGGGGCAGTATTCCTCTCCCGCGCCCCCGGGAACTGCAGTGCAATATTCAATGTACCTGTTTTAGGCAACAGTCCAAAACATTTTTTTTCTGGCCAGAGGGATCTATCTTGTTTACTTGCTTTATGGTTTGATTGTAACCCAAGGGCTGTTTATCAACATCATTTCAGAAATCCTGCTTTATGTGTTTTTATGCGCTGGCAGGCTTTTATTGATGTTTTTTATTTGTTCTTATTGATATGCTTTTACTGTTAATTGCTTCATTCCATTTTACTTTTTTGAGCACCTCCAGAGAGACTGCACAAACATTCTTGTAAATAATAAATAAAACAGAGTGACACACATCTTGAAGGATGTAAAATGATACTGATAAAAGAGTCCTCAGGCCAGAAACAGATCATTAAATAGCTAGAAGAAGGATAACCCCTTAGTTAAAAGCATGGACAAAAAGAATGGTTTAGCCTCATGCCTGAAAGGAAGTAAGGTAGGTATGAGGCAAACCTCAATGAGGAGGGAGTTGCAGAGGTAAAGTGCTACCACTGAAAAAGCCCTGGGTATGGTCAAAACCTGCCTCATCTTTGCAGGTGGAGGCACAGAATGGATAGTTTCAGAAGACAATGCCCAGAGGCAGGGCTTTTTTTCTGGGAAAAGAGGTGGTGGAACTCAGTGGTGGAACTCAAGACCACACAATGACGTCACTTTGGGTCAGCTGGAACAAGGGGGGAATTTTTAAAAGTTTAAATTGCCCTTGGTGAAAATGGTCACATGGCCGGTGGCCCCGCCCCCTGATCTCCAAACAGAGGGGAGTTTAGATTGCCCTCTGCGCCGCTCCAGTGATGCGGAGGGCAATCTAAACTCACCTCTGTCTGGAGATCAGGGGGCGGGGCCACCGGCCATGTGACCATTTTCAAGAGGTGCCGGAACTCCGTTCCACCGCATTCCCACTGAAAAAAAGCCCTGCCCAGAGTTCAGCGAGTATGCTAATTCAGAGACAAAGCAGGAAGCCAAGAACACACCACAGCGACGAACATTCTCTCACCATCTCATGGCCTGAGTCTGCACATAGGTTTGCTAATTTTGTTTGTTTTTTTTTTAAATAAAATTTTTATTGGAATTAGAATCATATAATTTCACATTACAATCAATTCCCGTTTCCCAATTTCTAACCCCCTCCCTTTCCCCCCTTTTCTTTTGACTTCCAACAGTTTTCCAACCCTTTGTCCCTTTTCTCTTACTCATTTTAAATTCATCTATCTAACAAACATATACTTTCCCTTTGATCTAAGCAATAATTCTTTAACTATTTTTAATACTCTATACCTTATCTTTGAGTCCCTTCTTCCATATTAGACAAACAATTTGTCCCTTTTTAACATAATTTCGTAGTTTCCTGGTTTCAAATATTTCTATAAACCATATACCATATAAACCATATAACCCATGCATTTGTATAAGTCAACCAATTTAACTTATATTCCGTATATTACTTTGTCTAACTATCCTCAAAAATTATCAATCAATTTGATCCATATATTTCTTCAGGTAGGCTCACTCAGTTTAACATGTTACACGTTTATACCAGAAACAATATTAATTAGTCGGTCCTTATAGTTAATTATTTTCTATCCATTTTCTATATATTTTTCTATACATAACAATCTAACAAAATAGCTGCTTAGACATTTTCATTTCTCTCTCTACCCTCCGGTAAAGTCACCCCCCTCTACATTTTGTCATATTTCAGTAGTTCTCGAACTGCCACAGTTCTCTTCCCACCTCCCATTTCTTCAGCACATATTGCTTCAGCTTCTCCCAGTCTGTGTTGAACTGTCCTGGGTCCAGATTTCTCAGTTTTCTTGTCATTTTGTCCATTTCGGCCATATACAGCAATTTGTAAGTCCAGTCCTCAATAGTTGGCACTTCTTGTACTTTCCATTTTTGCGCATACAAAAGTCTGGCCGCTGCTGTCATGTAAAATAACAATGTTCTATATTGAGCTGGAATGTTCTCCATTCCCAGGTTCAGTAGCAGGAGTTCTGGGTTCTTATTAATTTGAAATTGTAGAATCTCACTTATTACTTTTATTATTTCTCCCCAGTACTGCCTGGCTACCTCACACGTCCACCACATATGATACAGAGAGCCCTCATGTTTTTTACATTTCCAGCATTTATTAGAAGTGTTCAGATTCCCTAGCGCAATCTTCTTTGGTGTCATGTACCAACGATAGATCATTTTGTAAATGTTCTCTTTAATATTAGTACACGTTGTAATCTTCATTGTGTTTTTCCACAAGTGTTCCCATGCCTCCATTGTTATTTCTTTATTAAAGTTTATGGCCCACTTCACCATTTGTACTTTAACTATTTCATCTTCAGTATACCATTTCAACAGTACTTGGTATACCTTGGAAATTTCCTTCTTATCCTCTTTTAAAAGTGTCTGCTCTAGTTCCGAATTCTCTGTTCTTATGCCTCCCTTTGCACAATCCGAATTGTAGAGATCTCTGATCTGCCTATACTGGAACCAATCATAGTTGGGTGATAATAACTCGTCCTGTGTCTTTATTTTAAGTTTAGAAGATTCTATTCGGGTTATCTCCTTATATGTTAAACACTGTTGCTCAGTATAGACAGCTCTCGGATCTATTACTTCATACGGAACTACCCACATGGGGGTTCCTTCTTGTAGGAAGTCTCTATACTTCTTCCAGGTTGCATATAGGCTTTTCCGTATGTAATGATGTAGGAACATAGAGTTCACTTTTACTTTGTCGTACCATAGGTATGCATGCCATCCGAATATTTTTTTATATCCCTCTAGGGCCAATAATTTCTTATTCTTCAACGTCATCCAATCTTTCAGCCACACTAGGCAAATTGCATCATAGTAAAGTCTTAAATTGGGCAGTTGCATTCCGCCTCTTTGCTTTGCATCTTGTAAAACTTTCATTTTCACTCGAGGCTTCTTGCCTGCCCAAACAAAGTCTGATATTTTCCTCTGCCATTTTTCAAACTGCTTAGAGTCTCGGATAATTGGTATTGTCTGTAACAAAAACATTACTCTTGGTAACACATTCATCTTAACTGCTGCAATCCTTCCCAACCATGACAAATTCAATCTATTCCATTTGATCAAATCTTGCTCAATCTGAGTCCATAATTTTTCATAGTTGTTTTTGAATAGATCTATATTCTTTGCAGTCAGTTCAATTCCCAGATATTTCACCTTGGTTGTTACTTCACAGTCCGTTATTTCCATTAACAGTTGTTGTTTTTGCTTAGTCATATTTTTACATAATATCTTTGACTTCTTTTTGTTAATATAAAACCCTGCCAAATCTCCGAACTCTTTGATCTTCTCTATCACTTTTGGCATATTCTCCATTGGATCTTCCACAATTAACATTATGTCGTCCGCAAATGCTCTAACTTTATAAGAAAAGTCCTTTATTTTTATTCCGCGGATTTCTTCATCTTGTCGTATTTGTATCATCAGTATCTCCAATACCAATATGAATAGCAGCGGAGACAACGGGCAACCTTGTCTTGTTCCTTTACTTATAGTCAACTTCTTGGTAGTCTCATCGTTCACCACAATTGCTGCATTCTGGTCTCTATAGATTTCTTTAACTGCTCTTATGAATTTTTCTCCCATTTGTAGCTTTTCCATAGTGGCAAACAAAGTCCCAGTTCAAATTGTCAAACTCTTTTTCTGCATCAACAAAGAAGAAACCAACCTCTTTGTCACAACGCTTATCATAATACTCAATAGCATTAATCACTGTCCTTAAATTGTCTCTAATTTGTCTACCAGGTAAAAAACCTGCTTGTTCCTCCTCAATAATTTCCGAAAGCCACCCCTTCACTCTCTCTGCCAATATCTTCGCAAAGATTTTATAGTCATTGTTAAGTAAGGATATAGGCCTATAGTTTTTCACATTAGTCAGATCCTGGCCCTCTTTGGGGATCAGTGAAATGTTGGCTTCCTTCCAGGTATCTGGAATCGGTTGATCCTTTAATACTCCATTGATCACTTCTTTTAGGAATGGTACCAGTTCGTTGGCCATTGTCTTATAAAATTTAGCTGTAAGTCCATCTGGCCCTGGTGCCTTTCCCAAATTTGTTAGGTTTGCTAATTTTGGACTTCCTTCCAAGGGCTGTGTGGATTGTTGAGATTATGGGTCGGATCCAGGCTTCTGCTAACTGACAAATGTAGCCGATTCACCTCTCCTGCAGCAGATCTCTTACTCCTGTTCATTTTGTTCCTCTGGGAGAATCCCGTCCCCACAGAAGCATTTTATGCTGCAGCAGGATAAAGGACGGGGAGGTGAAAAAAACCCTGTTCCTCTAGTGGAAATTGCTTCTGTCAGTGAAAATTACCGTCGGATCTGACCTTATGAGTATAAAATGTTTGGGAGGAAAAGCTCAGGTAAATACTAAGCTTCGTGAATGTTAGTTATACCAAAAAGTGGGGGAGTGCCCCGGGGAAACAGTGGAACAAAGAAAGACAGTCTGGCAAGGGCCTAAGAGGAAGCTCGGTGATTTGATAATGGGCACAGACGCTGTCTTTTTGGATAGAACACCACAGAGGACGACAGCAGGAGGTCTCAGTGTGTGCTGTAGCTGGCCTAATGCAACATGCCTGCAAATAAACAGAAGACAATAGATAATGCTAATCACTGTTTTCTGCAATATGACGACGTCGTGCCTGACAACTGCTCTTAAAACTGTCTCCCTTGGGTTGTGACTTGCAAGTGCATTTGGACAAAAGAACAGAGAATACTTGAGTGTGACCTCCTCACCCCTTTTAAAGTGCCATATACGGCATCAGTAAATAGCATGTGATTCTGCCTCCTTGAAATTATTTTCTTTTTTTTTAAAGCTTTCAAACGGACTGTTCCTTATGGCTGTGATCTTTGGAAGAGAAGGACAGTAGAAAGAAAATGTGCAGGGAAAGATCTACTTGATATCTGTAATGGTACATTTAATCAAATAAAGGCTTTGTGGCGCCTTAAAAACTAACATATTTATTAATGCTGCAGTAAATTCATTAGTCTTTAAAGCACTATAAGACCCTTTGTCATTGTGGCTGTGGCATACTAAGAGCCAAATTAGATGTTATGGAGGGTCCAATGTGGCAGCCACAGGTCCAACTTGGGTCCAACCTATGGCCACTCTTTGTTAGTTCAGAGGAGAATTTAGCTGTTTAAAAATTGCCACGATGACGGGTCTGCGGTGTGATGGTACCATATGATCATGTCCCCCCACCCCTTTTCAAGTGTTGAGACAATTGCAGGAGTCTGTTTTGGCACATGAAAAGGTACCGGGGGGGGGAGATTCCATGGTGCTGTCATGCTGTGGGCCTGCCCTCGTTGCAATTTTTAATGGCTAAATTCTCCTCTAAAATGGTGTCAGTGGCCATTGCTTGGACACGTGGGTGCCGTAATGTCTAGTCTGGCCCTAAGGCAGAGTCCTTCCCCGTGGGATTTTGTTTGCAATAACATTATTCAGAATCAGAATCTTACAAGTGTGGACAAATGCTAGCAGACAGCTGAAACAGGTCACATGTGTATTCACATGGAACTACAGTGTCAAAGGCTGAGGTTGAATCCACCCATGGTAATTCTGAAGTCTACACAGTGCCCTGTCTGAAAGGTACCATGTATACATTCGGTTCAGGTGGCTGGGTTGCAAACAGAGGCGTTCTTAGATGTTTTGCGCTCAGTTCTGGAACCTGATGGTGCTGTGGACCACCATGCACAATTTTATTGAAAAGGGAAGCCCTGTTACTCTACTGTAGCAAAGTAAAACAGAAATCAAATGGTAGCTTTAAGGTTAACCACATTTATTCCAGCATAAGCTTGCATGAGTCAGATACAGATGGTGTGGAAAATCTGTTTACAGAGATTTTTATAAGCAGAATCACAGGAGGAGGAAGAGGAGGATTTTGGCAGAGACAGACATGCTGTGAATCATTCAGGTGTGAGCCCCTGTGTAAGGGACTGGACCAAACTCTTATAAACAAATGCAATAAAGTAGGATAAATCACATGTAACCAAGGAAGATGCTGTAAAACTTAAGTGACCTATCTGGAATCAGAGATACTTAGCAACAGGAATGATGATGCTGATGAAGTTTTGATACTTTTCTGTCTTTTTTTACCTGAGCCCTCAGGATAACTCGCCATGCCAGTTTCTTGAGGCAGAGAAAATTTAGGAATTTCCATTTGCTGTGGTTTCCTTGTTTCTTTCTGGCAAAAGGAGCCAGAGATACATAGTGTATAGGCAGGAGGTGGTGGTGGGTTTGGCACTGAAGGGTGCTGGAAGGGGGATTCTCTCAGGTAGCTGTTGAAGCAGCCACAACTGCTACACAGAGGCTTCTAAAAATATGGAGGCTGATTCAGAGGCAGCCTATAGGGACCGGTGCAAATAGTTCTGACAGCTGCTACAGTCACTATGCAGAATCCCTTTATAGGTCCCTCCACTGTCAACATCCTCAACTCCACCTGCCTGCTCACACTTTGGGGTACCCCTAAGGTTTTTCTCCAGCACTGGAAAACAAGGAAGTAACAGCAAAAGTTCTTTGCTCCAGTCTCCCAGAAGTCTACTGTGTGGACTAATCCTTGGCTACTTAGCATGGTATTTATTTTAAAAATCCACCATCCTCATGTGGTGATATTCAGTAAGTCAGGAGGAAAGATTGAAAAATATCACACCCCTCAGGGTAGTAAACACCGTATGTCACCTTCCAAGAGTATATTTTTGAAAAAAACGATGTGTCCAAATAATGCTACTAGGACTTTACTGTGTCAGAAGCAGGGCTTTTTTTCAGCTGGAACGCGGTGGAACGGAGTTCTGGCACCCCTTGAAAATGATCGCATGGCCGGTAACCCCGCCCCCTGATCTCCAGACAGAGGTGAGTTTAGATCACCCCCCATGCCGTGGCGTGGAGGGCGATCTAAACTCTCCTCTGTCTGGAGATCAGGGGGCAGGGCCACAGGCCATGTGACCATTTTCACTGAGGGTGATTTAAACTTTAAAAAACTCCCCCTTTGTTCCAGCTGATCCAAAGTGATGTCATTGCATGGTCCCAGAAGCGTGCGTGTACTTCGCGCGTGCACATGTGGTACCAGGGGCACCACATCCCACCAGGAGTTGCTCCCTGTGCTGGCAACCCACTGAGTTCCACCACCTCTTTTCCCAGAAAAAAGGCCCTGGTCAGAAGAGTTAATCAGAGGATCAGCTAAAAACAGAAAAGCCATGAAATAGTGAAGCTGTAGTGTTGTAACATGGGCTGAAGGGCCGAGATGGTGAGATCATACACAGACTCTGCTTGGGAATTCAGTACAAACATTCAAATGGTCACTGCATCAGCAACAGGCACAGCATGAAGTCTGATTCCACCAGTGCAACTGCCCATCAGGTCATAGCTGATACCCATCTGGACAACACGGTGATGCAGATCTCATGTTGCAGATGAAAACTAGGAAGCTAACAAGCACTAGGGACGCCCTGGTGCAGATGTATCTTGAGACTTTCAACTTAAAAAGCCAAAAAAAAAAAAAAGAGAGAGAGAAAGGAAAGGGGAGAAAAAAGAAAAAGCAACCTGGCTTAATTATTCTCTTTAATGTTTCTGCTGCCTCCAAAGTGGAAAGCCTGAAAAGAGCCTTAACATTTTAGCTTTTGAATCCAAGTCTGACCATACTTTAATTAAAGCTATCATAGATAAAAACCGTGTTATATAATGGGGCTGCATTGATTTTTATCTTATTAAACCCCTTTTGGAAAAAAAACCCCTCTGATCAATCAGAAACATTGATTCAGTTCTTTTTCCATTTTCATTTCATGTCTGGTGATGGAAAATAAAGATCAATTCCTAAGTTCGGTCTTCTGCAGAAAACATCCAAAAGGTACGTGTTTAATCTAAAACAAGACTTGAGTTTTGATATTGTTGTATTCATGTTGCTTCTTATTTGTTTTAGGGTTATTTTGACGTTTTTGCTCATCCGAATGTATTATTTGATTAGAAAGCACTAAAAGTGCAGGGTTAATTAATTAAATTTACTTTCTGTTACTAGGAAAATAGGGCAGAACTGAAGTCTTGAAAAAGATACTTCACGGCAATGGAATCAGTCTGCAAATCATTTCCTTCAGAGTGGCGTGAAAAACAAAATGGCTTTGAAGGTTTCCCTCATAAGGATGTGCCTTAAACTTGATCTTCATTAACCATCACTAGATGGAAATGGGGAAAAAATCCTAAAATATGTGAACAAATAGATTTTGACTACTTACATGGGACTCAAGAGCACCCGTATGAATATACAAGGTAGTTGCCCAGTTCAAATTGGCTCCTAGGGGGAGCAACAGGACCTTCTCAGCACCTGTTCTTTGTTGAAATGTGTCAGTCGCTGGCAGATAAATCCCCAAGTTTTCCACAGTTAACACACAGGTGTTCCAGTTGAAGTAACTTTATTAGAAAGCCATTCAGTACAAGGTGCTCAGACAGTTAAATTGGCAGAAGTGACGTAGGTGGGGCTGGTATTGTTAATTATAGGGAATATTCCCGCCTTAGGGAAAGAGGACCGTTAACAAGGGGGGGGGGTTGGAGTGAGACATTGTTTTTTAGAGTAGACAGTGAGAAAGGTGAAGTTATCATTGGTTCTCAGGAAGAATACATCTCGAGCCAGTTTTGGCTGGCAGTCAAGGACACTGGCTTAGTGGAGCGAGAAAGAGAAAGTACCATTTGCGAGATAACCTACTGGCATTGCTGCGATAAAGAACTTCCCATACTTTCAGAGACCAGAGGCAGAGCCCAATATACATTCATGGCAGATGTGCAGGAGGCATATATGACAAAATGCTGGCAGGGCAAATAGCAGCTCTCTTGGGTTGCTTCAGGTTGAGAAAATGGCACGGTAAACCCCAGTTTGAATCAGTCCTGCATGTATGTGAGAAGTAAGTTCCAAGATGAGAACTCCCAGACCTGTCAATCAGACAGGTAGGGTTGTGAGCCCTGAGCTGACAATCCTCGGGGTTGTTGGGGGATAGAGAGTTCTAGGACATCTGTCATGTCTGTGCCCCATCCATGCCATTATTTGATGCTGACCTGTTATTCTGAACCAGTGTTTCATGCTGTACCTTGATGCCATATTGCCAGTGCCATAACTGCTTTGCTTTCACAGGCTTACTGAAGTTGCAGGTGTCTTATCTAATAGCTTTGAAGCTTTCAGTGCGTCTGACCTTGTACACTGCCCACTCCCATGAATTAGTGTGTTTCAACTTTCCTGCTTTCTCAGTGTCTAGACGTGATAGCTAAAATATGTGAGAAGTTCTTAGGGCGGGTTCACGCCAAAAGTTATGTTTTGCTGATGGGAGGGGGGAAAGGAGTAATTGTGTTCTTTAAGAGGAATGGTTTTTCCACATGTTGCCATTCCTGTCAACCTGTTTTTACTGCTTAGTTGCTTACCTTGCTTCTGAGTAATCCTATGGACATATCTGTGGAAATGATCTGATTCCTGAATAAAACCTTTTAACCAAGAGCTTGGATTCTTGCTGTAATGGTACAGGGGTCTATCTGCCATAGCCTGTCATCCATAGCCTCACAACATCATTTCCTGTACTAGAACTGGAAGTGCAGGATTTAAGTACAGTGGTACCTTAGAGCCAAATAAAAATGTTCAGAATATAAGCTTTTGAGAGTCAAAGCTCCCCTTTTCAGATACCTTCTTCAGGTATCTGAAGAAGGGAGCTTTGACTCTTTGACCTTTCTTCAGGTAATCTTGCTGTTCTGCTGCAGACCAACATGGCTACCTATCTAGAACCGGAAGTGACATCATCACACTCTAAGAATTTCCTAGAACATTGTGAAAACACTTCCTGTTCTGAAACAGGATGTCCAGATATCCGTAGATGCTCCTCCCACCCATTTTCCCCATTGCAGCTTCGCTAAGGGAGGCCAGGGTCCAGGAAGCATTGCAGGTACAGGGTGAGTGACAATTCTATGGACAATGAGGGTACACAAGGTCATTATAATGCGTGAATTGTTCTAAGTAGAAGTGTTCATACAGAGCCCAGGTACGGAGAAAGAGCTGTTGCTTCCATCATGGCCAGCTTCAGCTGAGTAACCTCTACTGATTATAAGAATCAACAAAATAATAATAAAAATAACCCAAATCCCTGTAGGACAGCAACGCCAGAAAACTGCAGAAATCAGCTCCAGTGATTTTTCTAGCACTTAGTTCCAAAGAAGGGCGTGCAGTATCAGGTACTTTTTAGCATAAACCCATAAGAGTTCCAATAATTTTGAAGGGAATTCTATACTTTTATAACAGAATTGAATTGCACGTTTGGGAAGAAATTGCAGCCATATTAAATTAGATCTGACCTGTAGCTATTACACAGTGACCTCTTGCTGAATGTATTACCGTCGCTCTAGCAATGACCATTTTCTCAAAAATTTATAAACCTCCTCAAGCAGAATTTACTCCTTCCTGACATCTCATTTATCATCATAGCCATAATCCTGATGAATTATCCCTACAGAAAAAGTGCTGTATTAGAAGATCACCAAAGGCTATCAGAAGTGATGTTGTGTGATCCAGCACAGGAAAACAAAACAAAGTAAAACAGTTTACACAAAAGTGAGTCTTTCACACACACAGTATCTGTGGAAGGTATTGTGGTACGAAGCTGGCTTTCTAGGTCTGGGTCAGTCTGGCCCTATCATCAGGCAAGATGTGGTTGCCAACTTCTTGCACATGTGGAGGTACTACTAAGGGGTTGGCCTGGCCTGGCTAGCCTGATCTCGTCAGTTCTTGGAAGCTAAGCAGGGTTGGCCGTGGTTATTACTTGGATAGGAGACCACCTAGGAAGACCATGCTATGCAAGGCTATGCAAGGCTCCACCAGTCTCTTGCCTTCAAAACCCCAGCAGGGGTTGACGTATGTCTAATACAACTTGATGGCACTTTACATACACATTAAGGGGTTGTGTTTCCAAACATTCAATTCCATTAATGGGGGAAACGGTCTTGACCTGGAGCCCTATCTCGTCAGATCTTGGAAGCTAATTAGGGTCAGCCCTGTTTAGTACTTGGATGAGAGACCATCAAGGAAGTCCAGGGTCACTACGCAGAGGCAAGCAACGGCAAGCCACCTCTATTTGTCTCCTTCTTTGAAAATCTATGTTGAGTCGCCATAAGTTGGCTGCAACAGGATGGCAGTTTACACACACACAATGGTGGCGCCTTCCTCCGGTGCCAGGAAACTAGGGGCCAAGCTAGAAGTGACGAATGGCACTTGAATGACAAGTGAACAGACTCACATGTATTCCTCCTTGTTCACTTGTGCTCCACTCGACATGATCAAGTGGAGTGCAAGTGGAGTGCAAGTGAACAGGGAGGAATACATGTGAGTCTGTTCACTTGCCATTCAAGTGTAATTGGTCACTGCTAGCTTGGCCCTTACTCTGTAGAGGAGGCAGATTCCACTGAACACGTGAAACTGTCTTTTACACTGAATAAGACCACTGGTCCTTCATGGACAGTATTGTCTACTTTAACTGGTAGCAGTTCTCCAGGACCCCAGATGGAAGTCTTTCATATCACCAACCACCTGGTCCTTTTTAACCGGAGGTACCGAGAGTGAACCTGGGCCCTTCCGCAAGCCGAGCAGATGCTCCACCACTAAACCATGGCACTTCCCTAAAGAGGAGGCTCCTTGCATCGGCGGAAATTTCTTTCCCTCAGAGAAGATGACATTGCTGGCAAAATGGAAACTTTGGATCCAACAGATGGGCTGCACAGTATTGATTATACAGGCCTAGTTTTCCTAACTTACAACATGCTTGTCTCCCACCATTCCCACTCTGGAGATGAACTTTACTTGCCAGCTTCCCTTTACAGCTTTATTCAGCTGTATTAATTGAAACGGACAGCAGATGCCTCTTTGTGTCTGTCAATATTGATACGGTTTATTGTTTTAACATAAATTGTATTTGTGTATTTTTTAATACTGTTGTGACCCGCCCAGAGCCTGCTTGAGGGGAGGGCAGACTATAAATCGAATAAATGAAAGTAAATGAAATTGTGGTGTTGACCTATCCCAGGTCTGTCTCACTACAAACTGTCAGTTGGGGCTCACACTGCATGCTCCTCGATACAGATATTTCCTTCTCACAAAAGACCAGGTGCCAGGGAAGTGACATGAATTTTCTGTGTGGAAGAAACTAGTCAGTCAAGGAGAGGTAATGTGGTGTGTAGTGGTGAAACTGCTAGACTAGGAACTGGGAGGCTTGGTTTCGAATCAATGCACTATGGATACTTGCTTTGGGCCAGTCACACACACTCAGCCTAACCTACCTCACCGGGTTGTTTTGAGGATGAAATGGAGGAGAAGAGAATGACGTAAGTTGCTTTGACCGGAGGCCAAGTCTACAACCTAAGAACTTTTTTTTAACAAACTTTATTTTCTGTTTTCATAAACCTAAGAACGAGTGATTCCGCACACGTTGGATAATGCACTTCCAATCCTCTTTATAGATCATTTGGAACGGATTGTTTTGTGTGCGGAACAAAAAATCCACCTCAAATGATTGATAAAGTGCATTAAAAGTGCATTATCCAACGTGTGTGGAATCAGCCAACTTTAATGTTTAAAGAACCACGGTAGGATCAGTGCCACAGCTCAGCCGGGGTGCCCATTCTCTCTCTCCTTCCCTCTTCCTACACTGCCCCGCCTCCTGCTGCCTCCCTAAACCTGAAACACTCCTGAAATTTCAGCAGAAAAATGTCCCCCTCCCCCCAAAAATTACGGGAGAGTTTTGGTTCATTTCAGATATTCCTGATCCTGACCCCAAATGAAGCAGGCAATTTTGATTCAGGAATATGTGAACGTGCACCTCTATTTTGTAATGTTAATTTCTTTTACAATACAATCCTAAGCACGCTCTTCTAAACCTATTGGCCTCAATGGATTTACAAAGGTGTAGCTTTGCTTTGCATTGTACTGTACCCCTCTGTCTCTGCTACTTTGAATTTTAAATAGAAAAAGAAGGGTCAACGTTTTTTTAAAAAATAAATCCTGATTTATTGCTCTCGATTACTCCGCATTTCTAGAGAATGTTTCCTATATAATGCCTGCTGGAAAGACTGGGAGATGATCAGCGCATGGCAGAGTGCCACCAGCACATAATGTTCCTCACTGGTTCCAAATATGCACAGAAATGAAACTAGTTTCCCAAACTTTCTGCATGCGACAGATACTTGGAATTCCACATGTTTCTCTGCTACAGCCAAAAGCACTGGGGTGCCTCCTCGCTGGAGCGCTTGGGCTTCTATTCAAATAAAGCAGGGAGGCTATCAATTTCGGTGCTTGCTCCCACCTGCGGTGCATTGCAGCCTTTGTATATTGACTTCCAGAGCATGCTCCCCTTTCTGCATCTAAGTCACATGGATTTCAAACAGAGCCATGAGCAAACTGCTCATTAAAACTGAATACCACTGTGTTTTTTTGCATATGTATACGTATTTGATGTGCCTTTTGAAGAAAGTTAGAGGGCTTGAGATTATAGGGGAGGAATGGAGCTGGTGGTTGTAGCTGTTTCAAAGTTAAATCATTCCTGCCTCGTGTTCTTTTCTTTTGTGTTTTAAATGATGCTCGACATAGTTCGTTTTTGTAATGCGATTAGTTGTCTGGCAGGGTATTAACACCTTCACACAGGTTTCCTGTTATTTAATTTTAAATATACAGCCAGCATCCGTATGTTGTAAATTAGGAAGAACTCCTATGTAATTTGCACACCTGGATATAATTTTAATGCTAGAGGAGGAATTCAGAAAAGGTGTTAGGGGCTGGATGCACCCGACATTTCTGCACTAATGAGATTTGCGCAAGTGCATAAACTTTCTCTTGCACCGCACTGTCTCATATTAGGGAGTCAGGCTGTTTCCACGCAGAAATCGTTCTTCAATTCAGTACCAAGTGACAGTGCTGAGTTTTTTGGGGGATCTAACATGCTCCACTTGTTCTTTCCTCATCCTCTGTATGGTCTTTCTGCAATCTTTTTGAGAGCCAGTTTGGTGTAGTGGTTAAGAGCGGCAGGATTCCAATCCGGAGAACCGGGTTTGATTCCCCACTCCTCTGCTTGAAGCCAGCTGGGTGACCTTGGGTCAGTCTCAGCTCTCTTGGAGCTCTCTCAGCCCCACCCACCTACAGGGTGATTGTCGTGAGGATAATAATAACACACTTTGTAAACCGCTCTGAGTGTAGCATTAAGTTATCCTGAAGGGTGGCATATAAATCAAATGTTGTTATTATTATTATTATTATTATTGGGGATGAGTATAGTACAAGTGTGTAATCACACCATTTGGGTGAAAATCGTTTTCAACGGTTCCGTTCAATTGGCGCCATTTTCTTCTATCAGCCCCTTGTCACTGGGAGGCTTTTAATTTTTTGTATCATTATAAAACTTACTGATTTATTTAAAGCTGTCAAACAACTCTTCAGTGGCTCAACAGGGGAAAACTGCAGCTGATAGAGGAAGCTCTGTTACCACTGGACTATGCCTCTGTGAATGAAAAAGGAAGAATCCCAGCTTTGCACGTGCAGTCTTTGATGTTATATGTTTATGTTAAATAATGCTTTAAATAGGTTGTCATTCATTATGCATTTATTTACTAATTATCTGTGAACAGGTATGTCTTGGAATAAGTTCCCGTGGATATTTAAAAGGTAGCTGATGCAGCGTTTTAGCGTATCTCTGCAGTGTGCCTGAGCAGGGTGCTTGTTTTATGCTAATCCCATCTGTTTAAACCATGTGATACAAATAGTTTTCCAGTTTGAATCAGGGAACTATCCTACAGGGAAAGGGCTGAGTTCTCCTCAGTAATCTTTTCTTCGTTCCTGGGAGTGTTTGGTACAGCACATGTGAGCCTTGCAGGCAGGGCTTTTTTTCAGCAGGAATGCAGTGGAACAGAGTTCCGGCACCTCTTGAAAATGGTCACATGGCCAGTGGCCCCACCCCCTGATCTCCAGACAGAGGGGAGTTTAGATTGCCCTCCGCGCTGCATGGCCCCACCCTCTGCATGGCCCCACCCTCTGCGATCAGGGGGCGGGGCCACCGGCCATGTGACCATTTTCGCCACGGGCGATTTAAACTTTAAAAAACTCCCCCCTTGTTCCAGCTGACTCAAAGTGACGTCATTGTGCGGTCCTGAGTTTCACCATCTCTTTTCCCAGAAAAAAAGCCCTGCTTACAGGTAAACATGCAG
Organism: Eublepharis macularius; assembly: GCF_028583425.1. Taxonomy (NCBI): domain Eukaryota; kingdom Metazoa; phylum Chordata; class Lepidosauria; order Squamata; family Eublepharidae; genus Eublepharis; species Eublepharis macularius. The sequence continues at coordinate 20,802,086 of NC_072800.1, read as the reverse complement.
TTCATATTGCTCCTTTGCCCAGTTGCACACCTAACAGGGACTGTTGTGTATCAGCACAGAGGCTTCATGCTTTGAGCATGTAAGTTTCCTGGAGGAAAAGTGTGCGCCATTTCCAGAAATGCTTTTACTTCTGCCACTTGTATACTACATTGCCAATGTGAGAGTACAGTAACATGCTATTGGCTGGATCCCCGGGAAATTCCCTTATGTGCAACATCCCTGCACTAGCAGAAGCACTACAACTATTCCTGCCTGCTTCTGCTAAATAAAACTACATACCCACTGTCTATTCCACATGTGTAAGGCATAACTCAAGAATTCCTTTTGAAGCAAACTAGATAAAATCATGCATTGTACATGCCATCGCTCTATATGCACATTGTTATTTTGTTAAAAAAATCTATTTGAACAGCTCTGTGTTTCTGCATGAGATACTGCTTGAGCAAATGGAACTGTGCTAAACATATAATCCTTTCAGGTCACGCATTGCTGGATCTGACCCACCGTGCATGTGTAAGGGGGCGGGAAACAATGTCATTTCTGGTTGTGTCTAGAAGTGATGACACAACACTAGGAATTCCCCAAATCCCTAAGCTTTTGCTGGGGGAAATTTCTAGAGCATTATGATGTCACTTCCGGGTACAACTGGAAGTGATGTCACAATGCAGTATGCCTTTGCCCCCCTTTGCTCTTGCTTGAATGAAGAGGCCAGCTTGGGGGGGGGGGTGTCCAGTTTTTAGCTTACACATGGCATTTTGTTTTTATAGGCAAGGTAAATGCTGAACTGTTCCTTCTTTTCCTCTCAGTAGCCTTAGCAACTTTCACATCTACGGCTACACAAAACTTAAGACTGCTTCTTATTAGCATTGTATTTTCCTCAGGCAATTTTCATCAAAGAAGCTGGCGATTCTTTCTAAAAAAAATTCAACGTTGTGCTAAAGAACAAGAGGTTAGAGAAAAACCTTAGAAATCACAAGATATTACCCCTGGCCTTGAGCTACCAAACGTGCATCTCATCAAAGGTTTCCTTGAATTTCATGGTCAAAGTGTTAAACTTCCTTTCAGGCGGTTAAATTAATAGCTGAAAGTTTCAAAGCTAAAAACACCATTTTGTTCCTTAGGATCCCCTACTATTAAGATCATATGGGGCAGATTCCACTTTTTGATCCACTCCTGCCGTTTTATTTTGACTGTTGTTTTAAAGGAGCTTGGGAAAAACATTTAAAATCAGCAGCTCTTTTCACTCCAGATCCTCCTGGCCGTATAAACAGTTCCTGATCAGGATCTGACTAGCTACTGGGGGAAGAGAGCCTTAGCGTTAGTGGCAGAACACATGATTTGCAATGTATTTATTTATTATATTAATATACTTCCTTGCACAAAGTTAACAAGAAGCCTCCATTCAAGGCACTGAGCAAACCCAGACATGTGGATACTGGGATGATTTCCCAAGTTCCTTCTGCTGCTGCTGCTGCGGCATTCAGAGGTAACACATTGTTCACTTCAGGGTTCCCTAACGTGATGCCCACGGGTGCCATGATGCCCGCAGGTACCCTTCTGGTGCCTGTCAAGGTTTTTTCTTTTTTTTTAATAAAGTAGAACATTTTTAGAAAGTAGAGGGGGCTTTTGCTCAGCAGGAGATTGGATTGGCTGTGCAGATTTTTTAAAAAGTTGCTTCAGCAACAGCACAGGGATCTTCGCTGCATTACTGTGTGTCTTCCCAGTGAATTTCAGGTTTAGGGATGTTGACGGCCAATTCAGAATTCATCCTCCGCTTGCAGTTTATCCTTTGTCATTTCCCCTCCTGAGATATTTATCTCCTTCTATGGCTACAAGTCTGGAAATAAACCCTACAGAAAGAAAAAACATGAGTAGTGGGGAACTGTCAAGGATTTGGAAGGATCAGGAGTGTATCTGTGCCTGCTCTTTGCTCTTAATTATTCTGAGCTTTTCCCAAGGGGCTCAAGGCACCTTTCCTCAAGCTGAAGTTACCACTCCAACCCAGTGGTACTCATTCTGCAGCTCGTGGACTGCCATATCTGCAATTAGGATTGCCGGGTCCCCTTACCTTCTCGAAGGCACATGTACCCTGTCTCCCTAGCAGGGCATGTGTATGTACAATGGGAGAACAAGTGTAAGATCTTTCCCTTGATCCTACTTGTGTAAGATGTCTTGTGTAGAGAGGCTCATGGTTGTGGGCCTCCTAGTACACACAATCATAACCTCTGAAAAGGGCCAATATCTCAAAGCCAACTGCCCCCTCCAAAATTAAGTATGATAAAATGGAGCCTCCTTTTATAAACAGTAGAGGCATTGATCAATTTGGCAAGGGCCATCATTTAAATGGGGTAGTAGGAAATTAGTAAATATCATTAGGTTGATTTTTTTTTGCTAGAACAGTAATAATAGAATGCAGATCTGTGCTCCCACATGACTTATAACTGTACTCAAGGCAAGCCTTCCTAACAATCCATTTTATTCCTTTATACAGAACAGTTATAACATTATGTTTAATAACTTCCTCTTTTAAAAAAACATGTTTGTTTCTTGGGAGCAAATTATTGGGTATATAATGAAACAAGTTAAAATGTTCTTTCTTGCTGGATAAAATGTACATGTTAAAAAATGTATATTGCTTGCGTCTCTGAATATATCTGGAGTCTGAGGGGAGTGGGAAAGAGATGAATACTGCTGGGTGGGATGAATGGCTAATTTATCAGCAGAGAGTTTCGTTTCATTCTTGTAGCTTTTGTTAGGAACAAAGCTAAGGTGTGTGCTTGTGATCCATCTAGAGTATTGGGTAACCACATGCAACAAATAGAAATATTGAAGCATCTATAATTAGAATTCACTTAATGAGTCTTCAAAACCATAGCTTACCTAATGCTATGCAAATTTAATTGGAAGTGAGTCAGTTCCATTATGTTGACTAGGACTTCTATCTAACTTTGCATTGGATTGCAACTAGAGATGAGCACAAACCAAAATATGAACCAAAGTTTGTCACGAACTGGTCTGTTTTCAGTTCGCAAACTGGTGGTTCATCAGAGGGCATTTCTAACGAACCACGACGAACTGCTATGATTTTTAGGGCAGTTTATTTGGTTCGTTTTTCAGTTCGTCACTGCAGACAGCCTAGCACCGATCAATCAGTTTCCTAGGCAATTGGGGGGGGGGATTAGCTTTCTACAGACCTTCTGCTGCCCTGGAAGTGATGTATTCACAAACCAAACAAACTGGTTCATGAACCGGGCAATTTCATGCTGGCTCATGGATCATGAAACACGATGAACCACGAACTGTAACGAACCGCCATTTTCCTTGATTGTGCCTGCCTCTAATTGCAACCTTAGTCTTTCTATGGTCAAATCTTGCCCTCAGTTGTGCACAGGCAAATCCCAATGATATCAACACCCCACTGTTATCAACATAAGAAACTAGGCACAGGATTACAGCCCTAGTTAGCAAAGCAGATTTCCTCTACAGGTATAAAGAATTGTTTTCCATATTTTTTCTCTAGCATTTTTTCTCTGTTTTAAGTTTTCATCCTTTTATTTTCATCAGATTGGCAATGGTTCATATTTTCATGACTTCCTTTAATCTGCTGCAGGGATACGAAGAACTGTGCACCTGGTTCTGTTCACCCAAGGGAGCACTGGGGTTGTGTTTTTCAATCAGCAGCTCTTTGTTCTGCTTGGAAGATCATTTTGGAAGCAGAGAATACTTTTTAATGCTCTATGTGACATGGCAAGGGAATGGGATTTATTAACAGTAGATCCCATGCCTTTGCCATGTCACAAGTCCAAAATCCCACTGAGTAGGCCCAAATCCTTGATCGTATGCCAAACATGCACCAAGCAGAGTTCTTTGGATCCTAACTACAGTACCAGAAGCCATGTCTGCACAAAGAAAGTGAAAGTTAAACGAAGCCTTCTCTGCATCACTTAAGCCAGTATTACCTCCTATTCACGACACCACAGTCCTTCATCTCTGACAGTTATCTCTTGAGTACCTGTTTTTAATTTTGAAAAAAAAAAGGCTATCTCAGCTGTATTCTTTGAAGATGACAGATGAATTCTGTAGTCCAATTTTAATTTTTAAAATTAAATTGTTCCAGAGGGGCTAGCTGAGTTTGTCGCAGCAAAAAATAATTGGGAGTTTAGCGAGCACTTTAAAATAATGCTTTCACACATGCTGAATAATACACTTTCCATCCACTATCAATGCACTTTACTGATTGACGGCAAGCTGATTTTCCTGTTTTACACAGTAAAATCCAGTTGCAAAATGCATTGAAAGTGCAAGCAGTGTGAAAGCAGCTGAAGATGAGCAAGATTTTATTCCAGCACAAACTTTTATGGACTATAGTCCAGTTCTTCAGATTTAAAGCAGTGGATCCTCACTAGACAAACATTTAACTTAATACTATTTAGACAGGGCATAAATGGGTTGCTGGCAAGCAATGCTGAAACGGGGCATTTCCCCACACTCCATTTATTCCTGATTTTCTTAGTCTATCCCCAACCATTGGAATTGATTTGCATGTGGCTCTTCTGCACATCTGTCCTCCCTTTGCATTTTTACAGTTGTGGAGACAGTTTATTTGCCTTAAATAATCAGGATTTTCAACTGAGGGTCCTGTTGTCATTGGTGGCATCACCAGTGCCGTTACAGCATCCTCTCCTTCCCCCTTCTTTTTTGCACATGCTTACATCTATAGATTGATACAAGGACTGATTTTTTTAAAAAGTTTGAGAATGAACATGTAGAGAAGTCTTTGCACTGGGAAATAGTAAAGAGTCCTGTTAGGACTCCTTTCTTCTCTTGGGTAGATTTTACCTTTAATCTTTTCCTTACACCCTCTGGGTAGATTGCTGCCACCAGGAATATTATATTCCAAGATATTTTATTTAAATTTTCCCTTTGGTAACGTGCCTAAGCGTCAGGCTCCTTTGTGGTTCTATGTGGCCCTGAGGATAGGAATGGGATATAGCAATGACAGCTACTCTGGGATATAACAAAAACAAAATAAACTTTTATTTTTTCAAGAACCAACCAATCATATCACTCCCTCATCCCTCTCTTTCACCCCTACTCTTCACCGATCTCACACCAAGCATTTAAAGATACATGCACACATTTACTTGAAATCATTACAAGTCCAGTAGCACCTTTAAGACTAATCAACTTTATTGTAGCATAAGCTTTTGAGAACCACCGTTCTCTTCGTCAGATGCATGGAGGGTATGAAGAAACTGGCCAGAGGGTATGAAGAAACCCTCTGGGTGCTACTGGACTCTTTACTATTTTGCGACTACAGACCAACATGGCTAACTCCTCTGGATCTTTACAAAGGGAAGCCTGTGACTGCCCTCGGCCATGTGTTCTGCCCACATGCTATGGCCTATATGCAAGTTTCTGATTATTTATCTGAAGTAGTCTATGTATAAGGCACCTGGACTATTTTAATGACTGTTTTAAGAGTGTTATTGATTTTATAGTAAGTCTGTAGCCCCTTCTCCTGCAAAGAGGTAAGAGAAAAGGGGCTAGAGACTTACTTTCATAAAAAAATGAAAGCTGAGAATTCAGAGAACCTGTTGCACTTATTATTATAATAGTAGGTTGATCTATTGATGTGAAATTGATGATTACAAAAAAGATCAAAACAAAATCAGGAATGGAGGAAAGGAGAACAGCGGGAGTGGTTTGACGATGATGAACTTCAATCATCAAAAAACGGTTGGGGGTGTGTGGGAATGGGTGGGACCCCAGGAAGTCAAAGTAAGAGAGACCTCCATTGCTACTGGGTAGTATGAGCTGATGGACTGTTCCCGTGGGGAGTCATCTCAATGGAGGGTAGCATGGGCTTTCTAGGGAGTGAGAGCACCGATTTCCCCTTCCAGACATTTCTGAAGAAGAGCAAACGACTTGCCATTCTTGTGTCAGCAGGTAATACACAACGGGGGACATTCTCGTCACTCAAAACCAGATGTCTGAATTCTGTAATTTTGGAGAGTTTCCAAATTTCAGAGTTGGAAAGATTTTCACTTGAGTTGCAAATTTAACTAACTAGCTAAACCTCTTTTGAGGTTACATTATGGATGTGTGATTCCATTTACATCCTTAAACTGCAATCCATAGTAGCTGCTTATGCCCAACTAAAAGATACGTACACACAGTGGAACTGTATATCCTCCCCAGATTTCCTCAGCAACTCTCACTCCAAAGAGGCAATATGCCGCTTTTTAGGCTGGAAGGGTGATTGTTTCTGCAGGAATGAGGGCTGCTACAGAGAAAATGTTCCTTACTTGAATGGGGCTATGCAGATGCAGTTTGATTCTTCACGGCAGGAGGTTACCAGTTGCAAGGAGCATGGTTAGCCTCCGAAGCAATGATGTGGCCAAGTGTACACATTTGCTTCTTGCAATCACAAGTGGACAGAATACCATCAGCATTTCCAAAGCTTTGACGGTTGGTACGCAGACATACTCGAAACCAATCCCCGTTCCTGCCTGTCCTCAAGCCCAAATTATAGAAATAAAATGCATTCCACCACAATTAAGTTTTCCATATTATAGAGTAATGATGCTTACAAGAAATCTGCAAATTTAGCTAGACTCGTTATTATGGAACGAGAGGTTTCGATCTGTGAAAGAACTTTGGATTCTCCATTATAGGTTCTGCCCTGATAAACATTTCTAGTAACAAAGAACCCCAAATCCAGGTAAAAATCTGGCACAGGAAGTTTTGTAAACATCAAAATTATTATCTCCTTAATATAAAGGGTGATGCAAGAACTAATAGACCAGTGGCCACAGAGAGATATTAGAATAACAACATTCGATTTATATACCACCCTTCAGGACAACTTAACTTAAAAAGTATGTCATTATCCCTACAACAACAGTCACCCTGTGAGGTGAATGGGGCTGAGGGAGCTCCAAGAAGCTGTGACTGACCCAAGGTCACCCAGCTGGTTTTAAGCAGAGAAGCAGGGAATCAAACCCAGGCTGTTTCCACACTGCTTACCTTGTTCTGGAAAACAGCAAAATCTCACGCGAAGTTGCACGAGAAGACGCTGTTATTGCGTCTTCTCGTGCGATAACAGCGTCTTCTCACGAGATTTCGCTGTTTTCCAGAACAAGGTAAACGGCCCCAGTTCTCCAGATTAGAGTCCTGCTGCTCTTAACCACTACACCTAATTGGCTTTGCCCTTATGGCTAAGAGGAGATGTGTTATGGTGTTGCCCAGTCACTATGTAAACTCTCAGTTCCTTTCCAATTGTGCATGTAGTTCAGTCCAAAAGGACCATTTCAGGTTGGCAAAAACAGCTCCAGGGAAAAATCTAACACCCCTCTCCCTGCCCATTATGGCCTCGATCTGAATCAGGTGCCCATGTACTTGAAAAATAAAGTTTTAAAAAAAGAATCTCTGGGCACTCTAAAGATGGAACTTCCAGCACACGTCTGGCCTAGGCTCTTAACCCCTTCTGAGGGCCAAGCTACAAGTGACGAATGACACTTGAACAGCAAGTGGATTGAGTGGAGAGCAAGTGAACAGGGAGAAATACACTTGCCGTTCAAGTGTCATTCGTCACTTGTAGCTTCGCCCTCAGTGACACACCAACTCAGTGTAGTGTAGAAATAACAGGATGTCCCTCGTTGTGAGAGTTGTGCTGACAGTGGAAAAGACAAGACTGGCAAGTCTGACTCCATGGAGGAAAAAAGGTTACCAAAACATTCATACATCCTTTCTGCAGCATTAGATAACTGACAAAAATAAGCTTCCATAATGGGTTTTCAAGAGCAAGTAGCAATCTCTTCCACTTGTACCACAGTGCTGAAATCCTATATGGGTTACAGTGAACTCAGCTCAATATTATGTAAAACTCATGCTTCATTAATTCTTGGACATCTTCTTATTTCTTGGTCATAAATCCTACTACCTTGTATTACAAACGGCTATAAAACTCACAGATAAAAGATAATTTATGCTCAGTGTACAGAGCCTAATGTTTCCGTACTCCCGGCAGAAAATGAGAAAGTGGGTATGTGAAACCTTAAGCTATTCATTCTGGCAGTGGCTAGCTCTGATAAACATCGCTCTGGAGGGATGGATGTTCTTCAAAGGAGGTTTAGCCTAATAGTAATTGACGTTAGCCGAAATTCGAGCATAAAAGGGTATGGATTATTGCATAAAGGCTCTTGCACATAAAAAGCAATTATACCTTATTAATGATACATTTTCACCAGTCCAAATATTACCGTGGTTATTATTTAGCGAAGCCATTATCGCATAATTCTGCTTTTAAAATTGTAGAATAGGTGGCTGAGCGCATTTTGAGTTCCTTCAAAGGGAATGTTCACTGGTGGGGCTGCTGGGGCTGTACACATACACAGAGACACACACACAGACACACACAGAAAGTGTGAATTTCCTTTCTTGTAGAATTTCCACCCAGTGGCACCTTAGAGACCAACAAGATTTTCAGCTCTGACTCATGGAAGCTTACACTCTGAAAATCTTGTTGGTCTCTAAGGTGCCACGGGGTGAAAATCCCGCTGTTCTACTCCAGATCAACATGGCTATCCACCTAACTTTCCTTTCTTGAGAACATGAGATGGAGAGGACCATCCACCCCAACTGCTGCTCTTCATTAAGTAGGAGATCACCTGAACCTTTTAAAAAAGTCAATAAACAGGTTTGTGGGACATTACAGGAAAAACTGTTCTTGAAATGTACTACCCCGAGGCTAAAGTACAGGATTGAATGACTGAATGCTCTGGTTTACTCTATTAACAGTGCAATCCTAAGAACAGTTTCCTGGGAGTAAGCCCCAGTGAACAGAGGTGAGGAGGATTCTGAGTAGACCTGCTTAAGATGGTAATGTTGAACAACTTCCTGCTGGTTAAAAAAAAATGAATGCCATGAATGAGGGTTCCAGTTAAACCTAAGGAAACGCTGGTCCGTGAGGGCAAATGGGACACTGCCCCACCAAGCTTGGCTGACTTATGGCTTGCCAACCTCCAGGGGTGTTCTGGGGATCTTCCAGAATTACAAGTGATCTCAGATAACAGGAATCGGTTCCCCTGGAGAAAATGGCTACTTTAGATGGCATTACAACCTGCTGAGATCCCTCCCCTCCCCAAACCCCACCCTCCCTGGGCTCCACCTCTAAAATCTTTAGGAATTTCCTTGGGAACCCAAGCTGTTCCCCAACCCCCACAGGCCCGCCTCCTTATTGACCAGCTTTGAAACTTCATTTCTCACCTGTACAACAGGGTATTTCCTAATATTCTGTCTTCTCTATGTCCCTTTGTCATATATTTCTGTTGAGCCTCAACATCAAGCCTGGGCAACTTGTGACTGTCACTGTGACAACCTCCTAGCCTTTTGCTTTTGAACTTCCTGGAATGGAACAAAACCAGGAAGCCTGTTGGGCTTCTAGTGGACTACCATATGCAGTTGGTGGTCTGTGCTTGGCTTGGTGGGTCGTACAGTCCGACATGTCAGCAAACACGGCAGTTGCACGGAACCATTTTCTTGCGCAGCTATCATGTATATCTTACAATGACAACCACAGTATTGGATTAGGTGAAGAGAGAAATGAGTCCAAATCATTATTCTGAAATAAAATTCATTGGATGCTAGTCTCTCTCACCCTAAATTACTTGACCGGGTCATTGTAAGGCATAATGGAAGAACTATATATACTGTCCAGAGGGCATTAGTGGAAGGCCGGGATAAAAACATGTTATATAATTTAGGTAAGCTGCTAAATTCAGTCAACCAATTTCCTCCATTTGTGTTCCTCCCTCTGAAACCTCTAAGACAAGAAGTATTCTCCTAAATAAAGAATAATAATTGGGGGTTGGTGGTGGGGGAGAACAACAACCAATATGAGAGTTCCCCATTAGCGACTTACCAACTGAATAAAGCGGAGGAGGGTAAACGTGATTCAAGTAAGCTTTCCAAAATTAAAGAGTAATATATAACATATAATTATTAATAACGAGGCAGAGCAGGCTGGTAAAAATGGTTGGCGGTTTCATTAGTGCTTCAAATGATCTCATTGCACAAACTTTTCAGCCTGCTCTTTGAAAACTCAGATGCCTTGACCCGGTTATGCAATACATTTTGCGTACTGAATTGGGCACTGCTAATGTATTGAATGATTCTAAAAGATTCTAAAGTAGCCTTCCCCAAACTCATCTAAACTTAATTTACAGGCTCAAAGAGTGCGCAAACTATTTGCATGACACCAGCTCCTCAATTTCTGGTAGTAATGCTTTCTTTACGGAATCAGTGGTGGAGGGCAAACGCCCCACCTTCTCCTTGCTAGGTGGTATCTCAGGCAAAACCCTTCAGGAAGATGCATTTGCGGGCGGGGGGGGGGGGTTAGCACATTTATATAATTAGAGAGCCAAATAATGTCAAAATATGGAGCAAGCGATCAACGAAGAGCCAGTATACGAATGCTGATTTGCATAATCGAAAATATACAGCTTATCATTACTGATAATTAACATGTTCATTAATAATCCATACATTTTCTGCCATCCAAATCCTGGCTGTTGTGAGCCCTTTATTAGAAAATGGCACGCAACAAAGTCTCACAGTATTCCATAAATACAGACAGGAGCACCTTGAGTGATTGTTTTAGTACGCTGGCATAAATCTGTACATGGCTCGCACAAGCAATTGTCCACCGCTATCATTTCTAATATATTGTCGAAGGCTTTCATGGCCGGAGAATGATGGTTGTTGTGGATTTTCCGGGCTGTATGGCCGTGGTCTTGGCATTGTAGTTCCTGACGTTTCGCCAGCAGCTGTGACTGGCATCTTCAAAGGTGTAGCACCAAACAGGATGCACTCTTACAGGATGACTCAGCCCAAACCCACCTTCCTGAGTAGATATAAATTACCTGCCAACATCTTCTCCACACATTGACACTGAGAGATCTCTGTCTTTTGGTGCTACACCTCTGAAGATGCCAGTCACAGCTGCTGGCGAAACGTCAGGAACTACAATGCCAAGACCACAGCTATACAGCCCAGAAAATCCACAACAGCTATCATTTCCCTTTCTGTAAAGCATCTCTAAGAAACCCTCTAAAAATATTTGCATGCCATTTCCTTCATGGAGTGGTTATTTTAACATCTCACCTACCCCTCCAATATATGTTAACTTTAGGATTCACTTTTTGTTGTGAAAGAGCCATATTTGGCCCTTCAGTGCTGAGCCACAGTTGGCTCTAGAGCCATAGCTTGTAGACCCCTGGGTTAGCTATGTACAATACAGTGAATTCCTTGGAGGAAGGATGGAACACAAATATAATTGATGGTAAAGAATTTGGCCCAGGGTCCTCCTTGCTGATCTTTATCTCATTACCTTTTCTCTCAAATGAGAGCACAGCCAGAGTACTAATACTTGCCATCAAAATATATTTTAAAAACACATTTTAACACAGAAGGGACCAAAAGGGTTCCACAAGTGGTTCAGTGTATGAAACGGGGATGCTCGAGTGTGCAGTGCTGAATATATACAGCTTCCTCCCTAAAACTTGCACAAAGTTTTGCCTCTGACCTCTTAGCCAGGGATCAGAAAGAAGCTTAGGGCTTAACTACTGCACACATTTCCCCCACATGAGTCAATGTTCTAGGAGTTCATGCCTCCCAAGCGCATGTTGGCCTGATGGGCATTGGGACTACAGCACGCAGGGACAGAAGGCTTAAGTCTCCCCAGCACCATTTTACTTACCAGAAATGGACTCAGGAGAATTACTTGTCCCATGCGGGGAGGGGCTCTTCATATTTGATGACGTACATACAGGATTCTCCATAGTGTCCCTCCTTTTTGCCATTTTCCAACCTGAAGTGGCCTAGAGAGACGTGCTGGTTTCCTCATTGGGTGGAATGCCCAAAGAGGCAAATAATGCCCCTCAGGGGGAATTCTAGTAGGGATCATATGATAAGAGGGCCAACCTGTTCCTGGAAGGCATAAATCCCCAGAATACCAGCCCAGGAGATCCTCAGGAAAACGTAATGCGTAGTCCTGAAGACGCAAGCAGAAAAGTAAGTTTGACCATACTAAAACCATCCCACTCCTTCTCTGCGTCCCCTGCTTGTGGCAAAACCACATACCGGTATCTCATACATACATGTATGCCACACAACACATTGTTAATTTTAAAGTAAGGAATAAATAGAAAAGGAAGGTAATTTTGGATTCTATTTATTTGGAGCCAAGCAATTTTGAAGTCTACTGATTTCAGCAGAGGCATTAAGCACAGGCTTAAATCTCTTGCCTAGAAACGAAAAGACCTAAATTCTGGCTGGATCATGCCCTTTGCCTGTTATTTCTGAATCAATAGCTAGAGTCTAAACCTAATCCAATGGACTTTGATTGCATTTGAACACAACATATTGAGTTTTCAGCTGTAACTATAATTGCTACTGATGCCAGTAGCATTTTTAACTGCGGCTGATTCCGCACACATTGGATAATGCACTTCCAATCCTCTTTATAGATCATTTGGAACGGATTTTTTCGTGTGCAGAACAAAAAATCCACCTCAAACGATTGATAAAGTACATTGAAAGTGCATTATCCAACGTGTGCGGAATCAGCCTGTATCACACCTACAAGATGTGTGTATAGTGCCATCAAGTCACTATACACTTACAGCGACCGCACATGGTTTTTTTTAAGGCAAAGAGACTAACAGAGGTGGTTTGCCATTGCCTACCTCTGCATCATGACCCTGGACTTCCTTGGTGGTCTCCCATCCAAATACTAACCAGGGCTGACCCTGATTAGCTTCTGAGATCAGGTGAGATTGGGCTAGGCTGAGACATCCTGGTCAGGGCAACCTTTAGACAGATTTTTTTTTCAAAAGGTTGTGCTTCATTTTACTTACAGGTTGAAGTAGGTAGATCAGCGAACATTCCTGAATAACTACGATGGGAAAGGGGGTTATCTTAGTAGCGTGGAAGAGAGTCTCTACGGATGCCATGATTTGGTCAAAGCGACCTCCAAGTCCACCCAATGTCACAATCATGTCAACCTGAAAGAAGAACAAAGCAAACTATGAAAGGGGAAAGTAGCAATTTCAGAGTAAGGGTTGGCAATAGATAACCAGGATGTATCAGCTATCGGGGGTGGGTACCCAGTCTGTCTGCAGGGCAGGGAACCCGCCTACAGTGGTGGTGGCAGGGAGACAAATCTTCAGTGTCTGCTTCTGTTTCCTCAAATCTCTGCAACCAGTGTAAACAAAGCGCTCCTGTCCATTCTTTATAAGGGCTGGCTGGCGCTGGCTACTTATTACAAATCCCAAAGAGTGGAATAATGTCAGCAAACAAACAGCCAGAAAACCCTCCTAAAACCACTGAGATGGTGCAATGATTGTGGGGAAATGAAAATAGAAAAACCCAACCCAAGACAATCCTGTCTGGTGGGAAGACAGGAACAATGTTACGGTGGGATAAAACTCTTGTCACTTATCTGCGGAATCATTTTCTTTTCTTGCTAGTGCTCCTGCCTCCTACTGCTTGTGAGAATTAAGCCAGACAGCAAAGCACCAGAATAATGGTCAGATTGGAAGACTTCCCTCTTTTCTTGAATGTTGGAAATAATTTTGTTCTGATTCAGAGCATTTCCAAAAGGAGGGTGTTTTGAACGTAGAAGATACTATTGCTGTGACTGGGAAAGCATTCCTAAGCAGGTCTTCTCAGAATCCTACTCAGGTCTAATCAGTGGGGCTTTACTCCCAGGAAGTGTTCTTAGAAGTACACTGTGGGTGACACAGCCCTGCTGGAAGGGGTGTGTGTGCGATATGTCTTTGGGTATAGACTTCCACATATAGAATGCACCCCCCCACCCCCAATCCTCACAATATTAAGTGTCTCCACCAGGGCTTTTTTTCAGCTGGAACGCGGTGGAAAGGAGTTCCGGAACCCCTTGAAAATGGTCACATGGCCGGTGGCCCCGCCCCCTGATCTCTAGATAGAGGGGAGTTTAGATTGCCCTCCCGCTCTGCTGAGAGGCGCAGAGGGCAATCTAAACTTCCCTCTGTCTGGAGATCAGGAGGCGGGGCCACCAGCCATGTGACCATTTTCTCCGAGGGCAACCCACTGAGTTCCACCACCTCTTTTCCCAGAAAAAAAGCCCTGGTCTCCACGTATATCCTGTGCATCATAAGGTAGGTGTTTTGCTAGTTAGAACAGGAGGCCCACCCAAGCTACACCTGGATCAAGGTTTAACCATGGGGAACCAACAGATAATAATACAGCATACTAATTACACAGCTTTTAAAGTTCTGATTCCTACTGGGACTAATGGAAAGGACAATTAGTTTTAAAGAGTTGATAAGCTTGTTAAACAACAGGCTTCTGTGCTAATTGGAGCTGCAGACATTTCTCATTCTTGTGTGGATAGCTTGATAATGAAGAAGGTATTAGCTGGGCCATTAGAGAAATATGTATTGATGTTGCAGGTAGAAAAGAGGTGGGGGGCAATGAAAAGAATGATCCATGCGAAAAGAAGGTGCAATCTGTGTTTCTAGTATGGCCAATCACACTTATTAAAAGGCACCAAATGCACGTTTTTAAAAAAATCACACAATGAACACTCATGGGATGCTATTTGCTTTCTTCTGCTTTCACACATCCCAGCATATCTGCTTTATTATACACTCATGGGAGCAGTTGAATAGTGCAGGTGTGACCCCTTTTTACTATTCTGCCATTATGAAGAGCAAACATTCTACTCCTTATAAAATTGGCATTATTTGTCCTACCAATATCACATTTGGCCCAGAGAATCTCCTTGCTGAGTGACATGAGTCTTTCCAATTTCAGCAAAATAGGATGAAAGACAGCGGAGGTATAGCAGTTTAAAAATTTTGTGTGTAGGAGTGATTTTTCATTATTTCTGACTATTACTAAATAGCATACTTTAAAGTACTTTTTCGAAGTTGAAACGCCTTCAGAAACTCCAGTGTTTTTCTGGGCTGTGTCTTTTCATGGTTCAATGAGATTTTTTTTTTAAAATGTAGCTTTAAAACTTGGGAGGTTTAGAAGTTACCGTTTTGCTCAAAGGAAAGCGAAATAAGAGGCAAGTTATGCAGCGCTAGTCATTTATAACCAGTGAAGCCAAAACGGGGAGAGGGCAACTGTGCACAGTGCCTGTCTTCCTATTTAAAATGGCTGCCTCACTGAGGCCCAATGAACAAGATGAGGGAAAAGACAGTGGGTAAAGCTGATGCCCAAAAGCATAGATCTGCTGGAGCAGTAGCAGCGTCCTGGGCAGAGGGGGTGATGGTGGTTAAGTGAATATGAAAGAAGCCCACACTGGGGGAAGATTGGGATCCCATTTGCTCGCTATGCCTCTCGCTTCCATCTATTAAATAATATTTGCTTTATATACTGCCCTTCATGACAATTTAATGCCCGCTCAGAGCCGTTTACAAAGTATGTTATTATTATCCCCACAACAATCACCCTGTGAGGTGGGTGGGGCTGAGAGAGCTCCAGAGAGCCATGACTGAGCCAAAGTCACCCAGCTGGCTTCAAGCAGAGGAGTGGGGAATGAAACCCGGTTCTCCAGATTAGAGTCCCACTGCTCTTAACCACTACACCAAATTGGCTCTCAGACCTTTAACAAGAGCCTGGACCTTTATCAAGAGTCCCCACAAGCAGGATCAATGCACAGATGCTGGCACAGGGCCAGTAGATGAGATTGCAACTCTCTACTACGTGTTCATCTGTATGGGGTTAGAGTGTCTTTTTGTGTGGGATCGTGTGAGTATGCATGCAGGGGAGAGAACAGGAGAGGAGGTGTGGCTTAGTGGAAAAGTCTCTGCTTGGCATCCAGAAGGTCCCCGGTTCAATCCCCATCATCTCCAATTGAAAGGACCAGGCAGTTGGTGATGTGCAAGACCTCTGCCTGAGACCCTGGAGAGACACTGTTAGTCTGAGTAGACAATACTGACCCTGCTGGACCTAGTCTGGTTCAGTATAAGGCAGCCTCATGCGTAGAATGAAAATCCTCCAACTGCCTTTACAAATATGCGTTTTTTCTGGGCAAAGGTCTCGGTATGATGAAGTAGCCCTTTAGAATTCTGGTTCTCAAAATAAATACCAGGGGGGGGCAGCAGCCATATTTGTTTACACATACATCTGCTGTTTCTGGCAGCAGCCCTGGACCCACCCAAAGCAAGGGGTGGGTCCAGGGCTCATTTCAAGGGGGAATGCACAGGAATGAGGGGGAACACACAGGAACACAGTTCCGGAAGTTTCCCAAAGAGGTCATATGTCTTGGCTATTTTGGGCCCGTTTCAGCCTGGATTGGGGCTGAAACGGCCTGGATCCGGCCTCTGACGGGTGGTGGATCACTTTCCCACTCAGCAGCGGCCTGATCCTGAATATTTTAGGCCCCTTTTCGGCCATTTTCAGCCCCTTTTTGCCATTTTGGGCCTAATTTCGGCCCTGAATGGCCAGGATTGGGTCCAAAACAGCCAGGATAGGTGATGTCAGGTGGTGTGGCATATGCAAATCAGTTATGCTAATGACACACTTCTGGTGATGTCAAGGGGCGTGGCATATACTAATGAGTTATGCTAATGAGTTCCTCCAGCTCTTTTTCTATGAAATGACCCCTGGGTGGGTCTAATGTTTATAGCAAAATGAATCACTGGGTGACTTTGGGCTAGTCACACACTCAGCTGGATCTCCATAGGGTTGTTGTGGGGATAAAACTGAGGAGAGGAGGATGGTGTAAGCTGCTTTGGGTCCCCATTGAGAACGGTGGGGTATAAATGAGATAAATGAATATGTGAGGGGAGATGGATCCTCCCTCACCTTATCTCCCCTTGCTCTTTTATTGCAGGTGTAGTGGTTGAGCATGGCAGGACTCTAATCTGGACAACCGGGTTTGATTCCCCACTCCTCCACTTGGAGCCAGCTGGGTGACCTTGAGTCAGCTCCAGCTCTCCCAGAGTTCTGTCAGTCCCATCCAACACACTTTGTAAACCGCTCTGAGCAGGTGTTAAGTTGTCCTGAAGAGTGGGATAGAAATCAAACGTTATTGTTATTATTATTGTAGTTTTTTCCACGTCTGCCCACCTCCGGTATTAGAACCAGGTACTTAGATGCACTACCGTAAGGAAAGGGGGGGACGTTTTGCTCCCTTCACCTTTTGTTGAACATTTAGGGTATTCTCTCTAATTTATTTATACTCATTTTTGTCCCCTGTGGAGGCTCGAAGCAGCTTGAAACAGGGTTCTCTCTTTATGAATTTTATTATTACAACAATAATCCTAGGAGGTAACTTTGGCCGAGAGAGTAGATTGGCAAGGTCACCCAGCTAGCCTGCATGGCCCAGCAGAGATTCGAACCTTGGTCTGCCAGATCTTCACCCAACACTCTAACTATACTGGCACTGCTGCAGCATATGGGAAGAAGGAAGCTGTGTGGAAAAGAAATCTGGCGAAGAGCAGGAGCCAAAGAGCTCTTCAGCTGTGTTCAGCTACTGGTGTCTAAAGAAAATAGTCTTGGGCTGTGGACTGGTGTCTTGGGATGGCAGCCACAGAGAAGAAGGAAACCCATCCACCTGTCCAGAAATGGTGGGAGCAGCTGGATTTATCTCATGCCACCTGTTTCTGGATAGATTTTATTTTTTTGCATGCCACTGTTGATATGATGTTTCTTATACATATGTAAACTGTTTTGAGTCTTCATGTCGCAGAGAACGGCAGTACGAAAAGTTCACATCATTAAAAAATTATATAAATCGGTCAACTAAATGGCTGTGCTCACCATAGCTTCCTTGAATCTAAAAGTATCTCTGCCATCTCCAGGTTATAAATTTCCTGGGGAGGGCAGGGTTTGGGGAGGGGAGAGACCACAGCAAGGTATAATACCATAGTGTCTACACTCCAAACAGCCATTTCTTCTAGGGGAACCGATGGGTGTACTCTGGAGAACAGTTGTAATTTCAGATCACCAGGTTCCAACTGGAGGTTGGCAAATATAGCTATAGTGTTTGTCTTGAATAAGATGTATTTTTAGGCCTTTCCATTAAATTAACAGTCTCATGGTTTTAAGGTGCCCTTTGTCTCCTTTTGCTCTCTTGACCATGCCTTCCTTACTTTCTCACCTATTCAGCAGTATCATGACCACAGACCATTGGGTTGGCCGACATGAGACCCTCCCCTCCCCCATTTTGTGACAGATGCTCTATGTATGCACCAGGGCCGGATCTAGAGATGCCGGCACCCAGGGCAACCCAAGTCCGGCCCCTCTCGTGCGCGCTGCGTGATGACATCATTTCTGTCATGTCATCATGCAGGGTGGAGCCTGCCGCCCGTGTGGCAAGCTGGGTGCCCCGGCACGCCGTCGAGTTGGTGGAGGCAGCGCGGGGGGCTGGGAAGCCGCCCGCGCCATTCGCCTGCCCCACAGGACAGGGGGCGGCCAGCGGGTGTTAAGTTGTCCTGAAGAGTGGTATATAAATCAAACGTTATTATTATTATTATTGTAGTTTTTTCCAGGTTTGCTCACTTCTGGTATTAGAACCAGGAATTTAGATGCACTACCATAAGGAAAGGGGGCGGGATGTTTTGCTCCCTTCACCTTTTGTTGAACATTTCGGGTATTCTCTCTACCTATTAATTTATTTATACCCAATTTTGTCTCCTGTGGAGGCTCAAAGAAGCTAGAAACAGGGTTCTCTCCTTCTGCATTTTATTATTACAACAATAATCCTAGGAGGTAACTTTGGCTGAGAGAGTAGATTGGCAAGGTCACCCAGCTAGCTTGCATGGGGCAGGAGAATGGCGCGGGCGGCCTTCCAGACCGTGCCTTTTGCCTGCCCCACAGGACAGGGGGCATGCGGCAAGCTGGCAACCCCCTGTCCTGCAGGGCAGGCAAAAGGCAGTGTGGGGGGCTGGGGGGGCTGTCTGCGCTGCCGCCTGCATGCTCCTGGTGGCCGGCAGCTGCGCCCAGCGCTCCTTCCTTGGTGGCGCTGGGGGTAAACTACCCCCCCTGCCCCCTTGATCTGGCCCTGGTATGCACCTCACTGTCCCGCACAATTGTGCCCTTGAAACAAACTGACAAGGAAACGGTGAGAGATGAGCCCATCCCTTCTCCTTGTAACAAAGTCACCTAATATAATTAATGCAATGGAAATGTAACAATTGCTTTGGTGTTCCGTCCTTTTGAAACATGATAGCATTCATTTTGGCAATGCTGGCTGTCCAATTCAAAGATCTGCATCAAAGCTCCCAGCATTTGGCTCCCTAACCAATCAGTATGCAGAATCACAAGCAGGGATCAGGACCGGCTCACAGCTACATCCCTGACTCTCTACAGGAACGAAAGCTTTCCGAGGAGAGGTGTTACTTTGTCGCCATATCCAAGACGATGGCTTTCAATCAATTTCATTGTCACCTCACCGATTCCATTAATCTTTACACGATTTTGTTCCAGGTCACTTGCCAGCTCCTTCACAGAGGATTTCTCTCTCCTCTGCATGTCCCTTTACTTACACTTTTATGATGGTATTTTTTAAAAACTGAAACCATTTTTTATTGTTATGATGGGGGAGGATTTAATTTGTTAGGAAAGCACTAGCAAAATACAGCCGCAGGCTGTGATGGTACTTAAAATCCCAACAGCGTGGTTTGTGATGAAATACCGGAGAGAAGAATGATTTTGTGGCTAGTCTTGTGGACTGGGCATTCAACAGCAGCTCGTTCTTGGAGTTCCTGTGTTTAGCGGGAGCGCCATTTAACCCTCTGTGCCTTGACTTCCATTCCTACAAATATATATTTTCACAAGAATTGAAGTCTGTTTCTCCCATTATCATTTAAGGCCCTTGCTGTGGTTGTAAGAGAGAGAAGTGAAGTATGAAATTAAATCACAGAACATGTAGATTTGTGGATAAATAGCATTCCTCAGCAAATATATCCCAAAGAACAACAAGGGGGGAAACGCTAAGCAAAATGCATATTTGTGATTTTCGAAACATCTATAAGCAAATAGCTAAGACAATTTTGGTTTCACTTGAGTGAAATGACTTGTCACTAACTATTGGCTTAGGGACAAACTAGACATTATATCATGAGAAGTGTGAATCTATCTAAATTCAGGATGAATTTAGACAGACTGAGGGGAAAGGAATGAGCCAGTACTCAGCTCTCCTGAGTGCAGGTGACCACTTTTGGGGTCAGGAAGGAATTTTCCTCTAGGCCAGATTGGTCTCAGTATATGAGGCCTAGAGATGACGTTGTGTACTGTTTGTAAGAAGGGGAACAGCAGAGAAAGAAATAGTTCTATGGCAGCGTAGGCTAGGTATTAAAGTGGCGTGTGAAGGCCATGAATGAGCAGTATGTCTTTATTTGATGACTTTGTGTAATTTGAATGGCTGTGTTTGTGTGAGAGACTCAAGGGGTATGTAAGGGTGAAACAGAATATGCACAGAGAAGCCATTACATACACAAAATTACACACATAATCTCCCCACATCCATAAACGTATGTATATTTTGGCTAGTGAAGAAAATATTACTGAATGTGACAGAGATAATGCAAGAAAGGCCTCAGGTAATTCACTCGGAAATGTTTTTGCCTACAAGGAGGGATGTAACCAATGGAAGTGAAGATTCCTGTGAGGCGACATAAAATAAGACAGGCATTTTCTTTTGGTTGTGCATTATTTAAAAGATGCTGCCTGTTTTATTTCACAGAGTGCCCTGTAGGTTCTGATATTTAATCCGTTCTCAGCCTTGCCACATGAAAATCTAATTTTAACACTAATTTGTAACACACCCGATTCTTCTCTGTAATGTCACTGGGCTTCTGATGTTCCACCTAAGATTTATTCTAAACATCATAATTGAGACTAATTTGAGGGTCCTCCCTCGAGCAGCAACACACCTCAAATTTCTCATCAACCTTTATATCCACTGAGCTCCTGCAGATTATGAAACAAGGCTGAAAACCAAACAGCAAAATAAAAACATACAACCACTCAACGCTGCCAGGGAGGAAGTAAATGGAGGCAACAAATGTTGTTTTTCACAGAAGAGTGTTGAATCCTCTCATCTGACAGATTGTGCTATATAGGGTTGCCCGCACGATGCCGGTAACCTGTGGGAGACTCACCCACTCCGTGGGGACTTGCTGGCAATGTAGTGACATCCCCGGCCTGTGATGAAGTCACTTCCGATTGCCCTGGAAATGACATCATCATGGCACTGGGGGCTGAATTCCTTCCCTATTTTTCTCTTGCTACTCAACTGAGTGGTGGTGGGAAGGGGCAGCGGGGAGGGGGGGAGGTCTCCTGATGGGGGGGAGGCCTGGCAACCATGGTCCTATAATATGCTGTAAAATGGATCCTGCAAAAAGCAGAACGTTATAAAGCTAGAAACAAAAGGAAAGGGTAAAAGCAAACTGGCTTAGGCCCAAGCTACATAAGGCAATGACAAACTCCCCCTCCCTCTTTTATTATTAAATTTTACAACTTATTTCCAAAACGGCGTTCAATGCTCCGTGTTTTACAGAAAACACGTTATAGTATGTAAAGTCATCCATCTAAAATAAAGAGTGAGAGAGAGAAGTGTTACGTTTCAATAAAGTTTAGTTTACCCACTTAGTTTACTTCCTACGTCTGACAAATCTGGTGTATCATTACTCAGTTCTTCATCAGTGTCCCTAATCTAGATGGTTAATATTTCTTCCTGCCGTACATTGGGAATTCTATTGTTACTAGTACAGCATTTAATAAATGGTTGCTTGGTATAAAAATTGCTCGTGTTTATAGCCTTTTCTTTCCCAAGGCGTTTATGTATAGAACGTTTGTTCATCAGCATTACGAAGCAGACCTTTCCAATCCATCCCTGGATGGCTGTTAGCTTAGCTGACTCCCAAAATTGCAGAGGCAAACCTTGTTTTTAGAGATGGCATGTAACTTTTATTTATTTATTTATTTATTTATTTATTTATTTATTTATTTATTTATTTATTTATTTGCAGTCTGCCCTCCCCGCAAGCCGGCTCAGAGTGGATCACATCAGTTTAAAAGACATTTGATAAAACAGATAAAACTGTTAGCATAAACAAGGGATAGAATTGACAGATTCACCCTCAGCAGTGCATATTGCACAGTCCCATATACAGTCATTCTGGGCCCGTGGGGGCCACTGACAGTCATCAGACGAGAACAACAACATTCATGTATAAAATGTACGTGCGCATGTGTGTGGGGGGGATCATTAAGTGCTGCACGGGGTCTGGCGCAGAGGATACTAACCCCTCCCCCTCTCTTCCCCTTTTTGCACTTCCCCCTACTCCACCCCACTTCCCACAAGACAGGTTCTGCTGGGGGAAGGCAGATGTGGGAAGCAGCTGGCGAGGGGAAACCCAGTCCACGCGCACAATTGGTGCTTTAAATTGCATCCCTACCTGGGTTTTTTATGTGATTGGGGGACCGTCTTGCACTCAATGACGCGGCTCTGTTGCTGACCCATAGAGAGAAATAATGAGAGAGGGGGAGCCAAGCTTCTCTATGGTGGTAAACTGTTGACACTGGATTGGAGCTAATCAGGTTTTTTTTTTCTGCTGATGGAAAGTAAGGAGGGGTCCCCTTTGCCCAACAAAAAGGCTATGTTGGGGTCCATGGATCATGGGGGCTGCATCAACAAAAACTACATGGGGCAGAGGCTATAGCAGAGAGGAAAAACTGTGTAAGATTGAGTGAGGAAAACTGGCTGGATCCAACCCATTACGGGTGAATTGGAGGCAATATCAAATTAATATCTCTTAATATGTGATAGCTGAGGGCTATACCAACTGAATATGCACATCTGAATGACCATGTGTTATTTTCAGATTCTCAGTCCTAGAATAATGGCAGAAATGTAAGGAAGGGAAGTTTATGTGTCTTCCTCCCTTTTATTTTATTTTTTTGGAACAGCAGTTTATTTTTTCCCAGAAACCTTTGAGACGGGCAATTCCATCGCGGGTTTTGTCAGAATGTAAGCATTCTTGTACATTTACAAGAATCAAGATGTGACCCAATTTTCCACACATGTCTGCTCCTTGATCAGTTGCCAGGTCCCTATAACCTACCAGCGGGATGCGGGGAAGGTGCTGGCACTTATCTTGTGCCTTCTGTGTGTGTGTCTTCACATGCATACTCCTGGTGCTTGTGTGATGATGTCACTTCCGGAAGTGATGTTGTCACGCTGCCTTTGGGAGTGCTCCCACATTCTGCGTGGGGCTGATTCTTTGAGAATCGGTCCATTTGGCGCCAAAATGGCCCCCAAACAAAGCGAAGGAGCACTCCCACGGCTGGTGCGATGATGTCAATTCAGAAGTGACCTCATTGCATCCACTGGGAGCATGCGAGCCATGCATGTTCCTGGAGTGCCTGCTGGGGGCAGGCAATCTTTGGGGTGGGGGCTTGCCACCTCCCACTGATCACCAGTGATTGGTGAGCAATGGGGCATACCCCAGGAGATTGCCCACCACTAGCGGGCAACTAGGAACCCTACTATTGGAGTGCCCCCCTTCTCAGTGTGTCAAGTACAAAGACATGTAACTGGATAAGTCATGGGAACTTGCCTATATATACCAGGGGCTCAGATCTGGGCAGCGTCTCATACCAGAGTGGGAAGATTCTAAGAAACAAGTCGGCAAAAGACAAAATAAAATTAAAATCTTTATTCAGAAACTGATAGAACAGAGGAATGGCGAGAGGCACACAAGAATTCAAACATACCTGCAAACACATGCACACAGAGTAAAAATGCTAAACTTAAACACCTAATACCGAAACAATAAAAAAGTGGGAAGAAGGGAATGAAAGCATACGACCTGTCCTGTAGAGTGTGGAAATCCTGTAGAGTTCTGATATGGAGAACAGAAAAAAGGAGTGCAGAGACAGAGACCAAGCTTGTGTCTCCAAAGAACCTGTTCCATACGGGGGCGGGGTGTGTGTGGAAAAACTGCTGCAAAGTACTGGGGACTTGAGAGTTATACTTATAGTACTTATACAGATGTTCATGACTTGGAATGTGCTGGTCACAAGATGAGACAATGATAAGTGAACAAAAGACTGGAAGTGACAGGTGGCTGTCTTTGGAAGGGTGATGGGTTTACGATAAGGCTGAGCACCTGATAGATCCTGTTCTGCATTAACACTATCAGAAAATCCAAATCTGGCCCATTGCCCAAATTTGAAGTGAGGAGGAAGCTGATACTGGAAAAGGGTTTGCATAAAAATTAAAAATACATCCTCGAGGAAGTCTGAAGAAACAGAGACCTAAGGCTGGGTGAATAATAGGATCAAGGAGAGGGCAGAAATCTTCCTGTATGGTCACTAAGATAAGGGGAGGAACTAGCTGGGGCCAGTTGGTTTAATCAGTCTGCGGTGGGCTTCGGGAGGAGCAGGTCCGCATTCCATTGTGGCTTAATAACTCACCACCTTGCCCTTGGCATGGCTTGCTGCTGCTTAATAAGCCGCTGCTGTTAGCTTAACTTTAGCAGGATGCAGGCTCCGTTTTCTAGCCCTGAGCTCATGTTAGAACCAAAATGGGGGATCAAAATAGGGGTCCCCAAGAGGAGAGGGTTCCGGGGGCTACAACTGGTTTCTGCAAGAAGTAGGAAAGCGTTTGCACTCTTGCATGCAGATATCTGAGCAGCCTGGCTTGCTCTATGCAGCGCTAACTCAGGTGCTAAGAGGGCAGCACGGTAACTGACCAATGAGGCCCAACCATGTTTGAGCAATAGAAGGAGCTGAACGGCTTTTTCCTGCTCTTGTTGTAGTATTAACCAGCAAAGCAGTTATGAAAGAGAGTTCTCAATAATACCTGGGACTCCTGAGGCTCAACAACAAAGATTCCAAACTGATAACCTAAAAACACTGTCCAATGGCAGTATCCTCAAGTTTATGGGGGAAAACTTGTACCTCCAGACATGTGGTGTTGCTTTACGGAGATGGGGGCTATTCCACATAGCTATAATTAATGTACAAACAGTGCACGAATCAATGTGCCCATTGTACTGTTTTACTATACAAAGGATGAGTGGATTTCCCTCATTTTGTTCCAGTGTTGGCCGCAGGTTCTTTTCGCCTATGTTCCACTTCGGCTTCCTATTCAGATAACATGGGAGGATTTCTAAAAGTAATTCTGGAATTGGCCCGTGCATGGTTTCACAGCTTTGAGATCGCTTGTGCCTTTGTTTCCCCCACCCAAGAATTCATACACACAAGAACTTGTGCACACTGAAGGCCTGGCCAAAAACCGGAATTTTATTGTAATGATGTCCACTGACAGCTGCATCAAGATTGCCTTTTATACTCTTTCATCCGTGTGCAAGAAACACAATCAAGAGTTCAGTTGGCCTATGGAAAATGAGGTTTTGATTTACATCTCTAGCTCTGCTTGCTCTTTATCCTCTGTTGTTTTACTAACCTGATGAATTCTTTGTTTTTAATTTTGCTATTATTGCAGGGTGGGAACCCTTTTCTGTCATGCAAGACTGAATATACTGAGATTTAAAAAAAAAACAATTTGAAATTGCTTAGGAAAGGTGGGATGAAAAAACAATAATGATAAACCAGCAGGGCTTTTTTTTCTGGGAAAAGAGGTGGTGGAACTCAGTGGTGGAACTCAAGACTGCACAATGACGTCACTTTGGGTCAGCTGGAACAAGGGGGGAGCTTTTTAAAGTTTAAATTGCCCTCGGTGAAAATGGTCACATGGCCGGTGGCCCCGCCCCCTGATCTCCAGACAGAGGGGAGTTTAGATTGCCCTCCGCGCCGCATGGCGCGGAGGACAATCTAAACTCCCCTCTGTCTGGAGATCAGGGGGCGGGGCCACCAGCCATGTGACCATTTTCAAGAGGTGCCGGAACTCCGTTCCACTGCGTTCCTTCTGAAAAAAAGCCCTGTAAACTAGTAATTTTAAAAACTCACATAGCAGCAATGTGGAAATCAAAAATGGAAGAACAAAGAGGACTGTGAAGGCATTTGGTGTTGCTCGACAAATAAGACCAAGTAATTAGGAGTCTTGCTCCTGGAGGGTTGGTGGACCCTCAGAAAGAGTATAGCGTGCCTAGAGGGGTCTTCAGAAGGAGGGCTAATAGGTGGAAACACGGTGCCAAGAAGAAAGCCTTCAAATACTACCCTACACTCGCCCTTCATACTTTCGGAATGTTATTTTAGGTCCATCAAAACTGTGACAAAGCTCTATGCATTCCCTTAAGGCAGAAAGAAAAAAGGTCAAAAAGGAAGAAAAAGAGAAACGTGTTATTTGATTCACAATGGCATCTTTTGGAACAAGTGCCCTGATTGAAAAGAGACAAGCATCACAAAACAAACAAGCGGCACTTCTGTTTAGAGCAGCCATGCCCTTTCCATTGTTTGTATCTTTGGAAAAAAGCAGCACATTTGTACGGAGTTCAAAGCTGCTCCCCACAGCTGCCATTACATCCAGCCCTGTGACGCTATAATTGAACAGCAACGTTACACTGTGCATTCAGCACAATTACTATTCCCCAAAGAGATGTTCCCCCTCCCCTTCCATGCTGTTACCACAAGCCTTGTTAAGCTTCCGACGCGCAGATATTTGTGGAGTGGGAGATCCATCCCCAGCTCGAACAATGGTATTGCCTTTGGAGCAAAATGACAGGGAGATCAAAGCATTCCAAGATTTGAAGAGGAAGTTGAAAGGCACATTGTTGAAATGCCTTTGCAGATTATATGGCTCCCATTATTCTCATGGTAATGGTATGCTTTTGTACATCTTTTGGAAGACCTCTTTAAGAACTAACTGTATAAGGTTCTAGAAGTCAGACTGCATGAGGCAGTAACTTCTACTTCCATGCCCCACTCGAAATACAGTCCTTCCACCCTTATGACAAGTTACTGCCCTGACCTGGATGGCCCAGGTAAGTCTCAGACCTCAGAACCTAAGCAGGGTCAGCCTTGGTTAGTAATTGGATGGGAGACCTCCAACAAAGACCAGGGTTGCAGAGGCAGGTCACTCAGCCAATTCAGCCCCCAATATCAGCAACAGCAAGGGTGAAAAAAGGTGTGTGTGGGGGGGGGGGGGCGGGTTTGTGCACCAATATAGATTAAAAACAAGTTTAAAACATAAGGCCTGAATGGCAGGCTACATATACATACTAAAACTTGCTAAAACATCTCAAAATACAGATGATGGTACAGTGCAATGACCAACACAAATAGACCAAGGTACAGTAAAAACCGACTAGCCGCGTTTCGGCCCTAAGGCCTTCCTCAGTGGTCAATTGTAAACAATTTATGATCAAACACACCCACACATATAGAAACCAATTATGCAATGCTCCCGGTGTTTTATCTAGAGCTCTAGTACTGTGTGATAAACTACAAATATTGCATTAGATCCAGGACTGCATTCACACACTGCTCTTCGTTTATTGTTGCACTCTGAGACTTGGTTTCCAATGTATAGGAGTGTGTTACATCAATCTACAATTGACCACAGAGGAAGGCCTTAGGGCCGAAACGCGACTAGTCCGTTTTTACTGTACCTTGGTCTATTTGTGTTGGTCATTGCACTGTACCATCATCTGTATTTTGAGATGTTTTGGCAAGTTTTAGTATGTATATGTAGCCTGCCATTCAGGCCTTATGTTTTAAACTTGTTTTTAATCTATATTGGTGCACATCTATCATAAATACTCTCTAATATATATATATATATATATATATATATATATATATATATATATATATATATATATATATATATATATATATATATATATATATATATATATATATATATATATAAAAGGTTGTTACTTAACCCCTCTATTTTGTTCCCCTGCTTGTTTGTGATGAGTGTGTGGGGTTTCCCCCCCAACCCCCTCTTTTTTTTGCCCTTGCTATTGCAGAGGCAGGTAACAGCAAATTACCTCTGTTAGTCTCTTGCTATGAAAACCTCGTCAGGGGGTCACCATAAGTCAGCTATGACTTGAGGGCACTCTCCACCACCAGAGGATTTACTAGTTCAATGCAGTGCTCTCCACATACGCAAGTAATAACACATGCACAGTGAGGTTTATTGATCTCTCCCCCCACCACACTTTTCAGCAATAGCCATCCAGGCAAGCAAATTGCACTCAATCCCACTGTTCTTCCAAGGAGCCAGGGATCACAATTATGGTTCCTCCTCCTATTTTATCATCGCAATGGTCCTAAGTGTAGGGTGAGGCTAAGTCCAAGGTCACCAGAGAGCTTCAAGGCTGAATGAGAATTTGAACTGGGGTCTCCCACATCAAAATGTGACTTTCTAACCATGGAGTTTCCCTAGTGTTTCCATTGGTTCCAGCACATCCAAACTCCAGAAAATTCTACCTATGGAAGTGCAAGGAGCATCTTAAACATGGAAAAGTAAGTGTCTTATACAACTTCGGAGCTCTGCAACAGGACAGACTGGAGGAAAATGGTTGAGTCCATAAACAGGGTCTGAGAGATGTGCACCAAGAGGTTGGGACAAAAAGTATAACTGTTGAGTATTATATGCTGTCGAGTTGACCCTATGAATTAATGACCTTTAAAACATCACAGCCTTGCAAACTGAAGGCCTCGGCTTCCTTTGCTGAGTCAATCTATCTCATGATGGGACTTCTTCATGCCTTCAACTTTTCCTAGCATTATGATCTTTTCTAGTGAATCTTGTCTTCTCATGATGTGACCAAAGTACGATAGCCTCAGTTTAGTCATTTTAGCTTCTAGGGAGAATTCAGGCTTGATTTGATCTAGAACGTACTTGTTTGTCTCTTTGGCAGTCCATGGTATCTGTAAAACTCTTCCAGCACCATATTTCAAACAAACCAATTTTCTTTCTGTCAGCTATCTTCACTGACCCACTTTCTCACCTACCCGTCTATTTCCAGGCACAATTCAAAGTGCTGGTTCTTATCTATAAGGACCTAAACAGCTTGCGGCCTTGGTACCTGAAGGACCGCCTCCTCTCATACTATCCAGATTGGCAGCTAAGATTAGTCTCTCAAGCCCTGGTTTTTGTGCTCCCCACCTTCAGGGATGAAAGTGGGGCAACTACAGATAGGGCATTTTCTGCGGTGGCCCATTTGGAATGCCCTCCGACTTGAGGCTCACCTGGCACCTACTTTACTGCCTTTTAGGCACCAGGTCAACACATTTCTTTTTACCTAAGAATTAAATTAGGAGTTTTATGTTTTTAGCTGTTTTATGGTCTGCCTCTGGTCTGATTTTTGTTTCCTGGATATTTTATGCTGTTTTTATGTCCCTGGCTTGCTTTTAACAGTTTGTTTTGTTTGTATATTAATAGTTTATGATGATATTATTTGTAAGGTGCCTCAACCAGGACTCGGAAGAGGAGGTATTAAAAACATGCTCTAAATAAATAAATAAACTTGTCACTGAATTCCCTCAGAGTGAGCCATTCCTGGCTTTCAATGTCACTCATTGTGTTTTATTTTGTGGGAAAACAGCCCTTCAGTCAACTCATGAGTGCTACATTAAGTTACTTAGGGTAAAACAAAAAGCAAATGTGTCCAACAGACAGATATTATCAACTGCACAGGAAACTGGTGTGTGAACTGGTGGGGGAGGGGTATCCACACAGGCAAACAACAGCCAAGTAGCCTCCCTCAGCAACAAGCTGCCAAGGCTGAGGGAACACAGCAAACCCTGGTGCTTTGTGGTACGGGATTGGATCTCAAGATCATGTGATTTCCAGGGCAAAGCAGATTCTAGCTTGTCACATTAGTATCCCAACTTTACTCCTTCAATGACTGATCCCAACGCAAGTAGGGAATGATGGTTTAAGCAGTCGGCCCTGGCCTCTGCCACATTAGATATAGGCCTGTGATATAAAAATCACAGGGCCCTTGGATTAATGCAGCCTAATCTGCATCAGGGGAATTCCAGCCGGCTGGACAGAGCATTGCTGAGTCCCGTCCGGGAGATTAAGTCATGAATGGAATATTCATGCAAATGCTGAGTGACTGGAGTGATTCGTTTACTGCCTTCCCAGCCGCGGGCATGTAGCCATGACAATAAAGGGTCTCTCTGAGTCACCCCACTTAGCACATGCTGATACCTTCCTTCCGTGATTAAATCCCCACCCTAAGAGTGAGAGTTATCAATCTGCACTGATAAGTTTCTAATTTTTCTCTGGGAACACGTGTTTCATATCTAAATTCAACAACTCAGCTCCGGGAACATTAATTAGCAAATGGCTTCTTTTCAAACCACCAGGAGAACACTTTGCATTTCCTTTATCACGCTCCAGGAGCAATAATCAAATGTAATCAAACCTTTGTCATTTCCTGGAGATGACCTTTATGGTCTTTGTCTCAATAGCTGAGGGGGCTCCCTGGCCTCGGGACACATTTTGCCCTATAAGAACCAGGGCTTTGCTCCATTCAAACTGTGCACGCTGCACCTTCAAATCTGAGTGTTGTACCCTTAAGGTCACTTTCCCTAAGACTCTCTCTCTCCTGGCTGAGAACGCAGGATATTTAAAGCTCTCTTCCTCCGTGGACTACGTTGCTCCTCTGATTGGTAAATATACTCCCCCCTCCACTCTATTCCAACCTCTGGCTAATTTCCTAGGACTCTGTGTGTGTGTGCCAAACCGTTTTATTTGCCTCTTGTGTGTATGTTGGTTTTTCCTCTTTAAATAAAAATATTCCTTTGTTTAAGCTCCGAATTTCATCTGGTGCCTTGGGAAGGGGACCCCGTAAATACTGGTGGAGTATCCCATTGTTACTCCTCTCATACAGCCTTACTCCTTACCGCTAATTCTCCCCTCTTACTCGCAAGGAGTCCCATCCAGGTAACAATGGGTGGAGTCAAAGAGTTTACCCAGGTATCTGTACATTTGATCTTGTCCTTCCTCCAAGGAGCTTAGATGAGTAAGCATGATTTTCCCATCCCCATTGTCTCCACACAACAACCCTTTGATGTAGGTTAGGTAGCCCAAGGGTGCTTCATGGCAGAGTGGAGATTTGAACCTGGATCTCTCAGATCCTAGTCCAACACCTCCACTACTATGCCACAAAGCTGTCATGACTCTTGACGCAAGCTGTAAGCTGAACCAGGCTTGTTACTTCCTGAAGTCCTCAGAAAAGAGGCATGAAGAGTCAAGGATACAGAATTTAGCTAACGATATTGACCAAGTACAGTGGGATAAGATATGGAAAGTAAATGTTAAAATTAAATCTGCTGTGTTTAAAGAGAATTTATATAAGATGTTCCATAGATGGTATCTAATGCCAGTTAGACTGGCTAAAATGTTTGAAAATATGTCAAATAAGTGTTGGAAATGTAAAGAAGGTATAGGGACATTTTTCCATATGTGGTGGTACTGCAAAGAAGTGTATTGATATTGGGTAATGGTACATAAGTTACTACAAAATATCTTACAGATAACAATTCCTTTGAAACCAGAATTTTTTTTATTAAACTGTATGTTGGATATGAAGAGAGAGCAAGAACACTTAGTAATCCATATAGTAACAGCGGCTAGAATCTTATTAGCAACCTATTGGAAACAACAAAGAGTCTCCCAACAAGAAGAATTGATAACGAAGGTAATGGAGAAGGCGGAAATGGATAAATTAACATTGTTAATGAAAGGGCAAGTGGAAGAAGATTTTTCCGTACCATGGGAACCCTTCTACAAATGGATGACAAATAACAATAACCAGTAAACATAAATATGATACTATTAACTGTATAATGACATAATAGAGCTCACAACTGATGTAATAAGGTGGAATATATGAGATAAAAGAAATAAATAATTCATATCGACAAGTAAAATGATAACTGTCTCATGTTTCTATATATGTGTTGGAAAACAATAAAAAATATTATTAAAAAAAAGTCAAGGGTTGAAAGCAAACACATCCAAATGTACTCAGGTCCAACGCTCCGAGGCTCATTAACACAAACCAATGAGAGCTGTCTGCTCAGGCAGCTTGCTTAGCTCTCTGTCTCAAGTCACATGATGTAACTTTAATAAGAAAGAAACAAATATTCCTCAACACAGGAAAAACAAAAGACACAGCAAGATCCACTGACTGACAGCAGTCCAAATATCCCTGTGGGGAAGACTCGTTGCCATGACTCACAAGAATTGCTAAAATTACTTACTTGCAACCCTTTCTTCTCTATCTTCTGCTGGAGTATCTGAAGGCACTTGGTGAAGTCTGTTAAGTCTTGATCTGGGGTCTCTATAATCTCACAGCCCTAGAGAAGTAAAGTACAGCAACAGAAGGGAGAAGAGAAACAGTTAATTTTTGTTGCAAGTTCAGAGACAAGCGTTGTTCTCCTTCTTTTAGTTGCTATGTACACTGGTATAAACAATGAGGATTTGAATGGGTAAGATACAGATTCAGGTCAATTTAGAGACAAACTTTAAAAAATTGCTACAGTTATTTATTCATTTACTGCATTTATAGAGTAGACTATTCCATTATATTCAAAGTGGTTTTACAATTCAAAATATTTGCCTTCAATATAATAACACATGACAAGAAAAGATAAAAGGACAGAAACATAAAGGAAATGGAGAAAACTAGAACTGTAACTATTACAAATATTAAACATGGGTAACCTAATGACCAAATGAAATCGTCACTACAGGAGATTTTAGAATGGGTTTAGAATGGTGTGACTGTTTAGGACTCCACTGATAATATGTAACTTTGTGGCAACTATAACATGATAAAGGCTTCCTTGACCTGTGACTTACTAAGCTAAACATAGCCCATAAGGCAAGTATTATGGCTTGTTAAATGCTTGGCAGTCCCATTGCTTTAGTAGTCCCAGCAAATGCAGGTATTTTATTAAGCCATGTTGGACTGTGATGATATAAACCCATCTAGAATCAATAATAGAAGTGCATTATTTGTTTAAAGGATTTATATGCCACCTCTACTTCATATGAAATGGTTAACAAACATAGGCTTACCAAGTTCCTGCTAGCAATGGGGAATCCCACCACCAGCGGCCCTTCCTGTCACTGCTCAGCTGGCTGGGAGGAGGAAAATGGCGGCAAAATGAAGGTGGGTGGACAGTATCCCATTGTGCTGACATCACCCTCATGTATCTGGAAGTGATGTCAGTGTGTCATTGGGGATGATCTAGTATTTGAGCATTTTGGTTAAACTACAGAGTTTGGCCCAAATGCTAGAGTGTCCCTGGTGACAAGCTGATGTCAGTTCCTGGAGTGTGGGAAGTGATGTCAGTGCATCTCCGCTGATGTCAGCGCGTTGCTGGCAAGGGTCCTCCGACCAGTAAGTACCTGACAATTCTAAACCAACAAAATACAGTCTTAAAAGTTCAACGACATATCTAAAATCAGATCCATAGTCAACCATTGCTCATAGTCAGAACACATGACCCAACAGAAACCTGCTTAAAACAATGAAAACGGCATCCATTTACACCAGCAAAAATGGACTCACATAAAAACATATCCAAAGGCCTCCTAAAAGAGGTGGCCTTGCAAGGCTTTCAAAATCAGAGACAGACCCTTCACACCTTCTTTGAAGTGTGTTTTATAGGGTGGGGGCCACCGAATGAACTGTTGATCAAACTGAACCCAAGTAAGCATTCTCAAAGAATGCACGTTTTAAAGATGGTTGTTGTGGATTTTCCGGGCTGTATAGCCGTGGTCTTGGTTTTAAAGATGATTCAGGTGGGTTGGGTCTAGATAGGGGGGCTACATAAGGTTAAAAAGAAAACTAGGCCATGTGCATTATTTTCATACGCTGATAATTATCCCTTAAGAGACAGTGCAGGAATGAGAGGCATTTCCTTATCCCTTTTTCCAAATTAGCATTGCACATAAAATAGGGGGAAACATGCCCTCCCCCCACAATGAAACAAATAATTCTCATGCACCTTTCACTCGATCAATGCATTCAAAAGCAGTTTTCATATGAATATGGCAAGCAGACACAGTCGACTCACTTTACTGGATTTGTTTACAAGATATCAAATGTCAGATGGTTTCATTTTCTTAACACCTAGTTACAATAACTTTGTGGCATCCAGCAAGATGATTCTTAATGTTCTTTTTAAAGATATGGACCTTTTGAGGATAGTCTTCTTGACAGAAATGCTTTTGCTTCTACAAGCGACCATTTCAAAGCTCAGAGTGGTCACAGAAAGGACACAAATTATTTCTGAACGGGGTATATAATCTATCCATCTTGTTTCATTGCAATACACCCTAAACGTCAAGTCCTCACCTTTCACTAACACACTGTGGACCACCAAAGAGGCATTCCAGGGTCTCCAGTCGACTGTAGCAGTAGCTGTTAGGACCTGCTGCCCACTTACATACTCAACCTCCACCTACCCTTAGTTTTCTGCTAAAAGAGGAGAGGAACAAGGAAGGAACTGAAACTTCTCTTTGCTGTAAGTAGAAACTGGGTGCTGACAGAGTGTAGCGATTGAGGCATTCGGGGGATTGAAGAGGGAATTCCACATGTTCCAGTACCCACTGGTTCTACTTCTAACCTGCTGCAGCTATAGGAATCTACAGCTATAGGTCATGTACTTGAGCCATAGGGGTGTAGATTCGGGGAGTCAGCTTCTGGCATTTGAGGGGGCACCACTTGTGCCCGTTTCATCAGTCATGAGCCTTGGGGTGACGCTGGACTCCTCCTTGTCAATGGAAGCCCAGGTCAAGGCAGCTGCCAGAACTGCCTTTTCCCATCTCCGGCAGGCCAGGCATCTTGCCCCCTATCTCTCAACCCATGACCTAACGACCGTGATCCATGCAATGGTCACCTCCAGATTAGATCACTGTAACTCGCTCTACGCAGGGCTTCCCTTGGGTCTGACCTGGAAACTGCAGTGGGTCCAAAATGCTGCTGCTCGTGTCCTGACAGGAATTTCTTTCAGGGCACATGTGACTCCAACTCTGCAGCAGCTGCATTGGCTTCCCAGGGAGTTCCGGATCAGGTTCAAGGTTCTGGTTCTGACCTATACAGCCCTAAACGGACTGGGACCAGCATACTTGAGGGACTGCCTCTCCCTGTATGTACCTCGAAGAGATCTTAGATCTGCAGGTAAATACTTACTGGTGGTCCCTGGCTCCAGGGAGGCTCAGCTGGCCTCCACCAGGGCCAAGGCATTTTCTGTCCTGGCCCCAACCTGGTGGAACTCTCTGGTGGAAGACACTCGGGCCCGCCAAGTTCTTGTATCTTTTCGGAGGGCCTGCAAGATAGAGATGTTCCACCAGGCATATGGTTGAGGCCAGCACTGGATCCATCTAATTAGCCTTCCCGGCCGGTCTCCTGCCAGTGGGGGGGGGGGCAAATGGTCCATCTGCCCCCCCATGCCTGAGGAGTTAAGAGTTTCACCAAACCACATCTCCACCCTTTTCTTACCTTGTGTATGGTGGGCAGAGAAAGGGGTGCCCCATCTGGAATGCTGATATTCATGTTTGCATTGAGATGTTATTTTATCGGTTTTCTCTATTGTACTTTATTTATTATTGTAAACTGCCCTGAGCCTGCTTGCGAGGAGGGTGGGCTAAAAATCTAATCAATCAATCAAACATGATGTGAGCTCAACCAGCATTGTAGCATGGGTTTGGAATGCCTGTGGCAATTCCTGGGCTTTATGAGCGCATGTGTGCTCCCAGGACTGCGCGATGATGTCACTGGAAGTGATGTCATCATGCAGGGCGTGGGAGCGGTCCCACGATTTGGGCCTCTCGCCTCCCTGTCCCCATCAGGCAGCCCTCCACGGCAGTTGCCCGCACCACAGCTGCCAGCTCAGCATGCTTCTCAGTTGCAGTACGGCCAGTTCAGCGCCCCCAAAATTATGCACCCGGGCCAACCGCCCTTCTTGCCCCCCCCAGGCTACGCCACTGAGCTCAACCTCAGAAACCAAAGTTATACCACTAATGGCTGTAGGAGGAGACAAACCTTGTTTATTCCCCTCACTGACTTATGGGGAACTTAGGGATATGTATTAGCTGGAGGGCTTGACCATAGGAAGCTATCAAGTTGGGGTTTTTTTTTGTTTGTTTTTAACATGCAAGTTCTTGAGATTGGCACCTTTACTTGGGTCTGCACGAGTTGTGTAGTGGTTCTCAGCCTAACCTACCTCACAGGGTTGTTGTTGCAAGGATAAAATGGAGGAAGGAAGAATGATGTTGTAAGCCACTCTGGGAGAAAAGTAGGATATAAATAGCTAGACAAATAAATAAATAAACATAAATAACATATGTATAGCTCAACTGTCATGGGATATGTTTAAATGGGAGAGCACAAAAACATCACTTTCCTGTAAGCTTGGTTTGTTTGCAGTAGCATAAGCTATCGAGAGCCACAGCTCTCTTCATCAGGTGCATCTGACGAAGAGAGCTGTGGTTCTCAAAAGCTTATGCTACAATAAAGTTGGTTAGGTCTTAAAGGTGCTACTGGACTCTTTGCTATTTTGCTACTGCAGACTAACATTGCTAACTCTTCTGGATCTTTGTTTGCAGTCTTTCTTTAACCCCCCGCAAAGTTTCCTTATACTGTCCTAAGTTATAAGTGTCAAGATTACATTAAAATGGTGCAATACACAAGTCCATGTCTCTTAATTCAGAGCTCAAACATCCTCTAAGTTTCTGCCAAAGAGCTGAGTAAGGAATCATGAAGTACGTCCACCATATAAAGTCACCATTCAAAGAGGTTTCAAGGATACAAAATACCTATATAGCGCCATAAATTAGAATAAGGACCACAGTTGCTAGATTTAGAAGTTCCTTTACCTACCACTTCAAGGTCTCTTTAAAGGCCTCCTGCCTCTATCTATCCGTGATTCATTTGATACTTTTACCTTGTACTGTAGTGACTGATAAGAAAATTAGGTTCTCACAAGTCACCCCCCTCCCCACATATTATGATTCTGAATATACCGTTTACGGTTTGGGAAAGCTGTAATAAAACAAAGGTTGACAGTTTTTAAAAGTATAGGTCCAGAAATGAAAAAGTACAGTAATCTGCATATATATATGCATATGTATGTATAGACACAAACACACCATATGTACATATACATATGTACCCCTTCCTTGGGTAAAAGTATATTTATTAGATTTCTCTGAATCTTGATTTCATCTAAAGATCCCGTAATTTTTTATGGTTTGCTTTACTACACAATTCCTTTCTCTCTACCTTTGGGTATGTATGTGCGGATGACATCACAAGAACATCTAGCGGATGACATCATAAGAATTGCAGCACGATGAATTTGTAACTTGCCAGTTCACCTGCCAGGGGTTAGTTCATATAATGCCTGAGATGCATAGTTGCTCCTCATGTGTGGTTTGTCCCAAACCACTCCAATAATGCTGGCATGAGGAAGGGTATATTGATGTACTTATTGCCCATGTTGGTGTTCTTGATTCCAACAGACGGGCGATGCTATCTTGGAACATACCTTTCATACACATAGTATAACTTACACACGATGCAATATGGCAGCCATCCCCAATGCGATACTTAGGGATACTTGTGTTTCCTGGCACTGCCTTGCTTCTTTAACCTTAGGGTTAAAATCCAAAGGGTTTTTGAATGGCGTAGGAAACAAAAACAGGGAGCTTCATGTTTCTCTCTACCAGCTGCCTACAAAGTAAAATGGTAAGCTTCTAATAGGAAAGCATGTCCAAGCCCATACCCTTAGTTTGGCCACAGACTGTGGGCCAAGCTTCACATGACGAATGACACTTGAACGGCAAGTGTATTTCTCCCTGTTCACTTGCCCTCCACTCAATCCACTTGCCGTTCAAGTGTCATTCGTCATGTGTAGCTTGGCCCATAGACTTACTTATTTCTCGGGGCACGGAAGCCACTCCTTGTAAATGTGCAGGGAGAAAAACCTCCACTTTCTGGGGAAACTGTACCCAGACAGAAACTTTCTTCCGAAGCAAATCCTGGTTTGAGTGCCCATTCAGAAGTGGCTGCCTCCATACTAAGAGGCTTGGAATCTACCAGCATTTTGTGATCGGCCTTGCCTCCATGGCAGCCATTTTGTGCTTACAGTGGTCCCCATGACAGCCTTTTTGTGATGGAGTGCACTTAGGGATATCAGACTTTCCACTATACTGGGATGCCTCCTTGAAGTGACATGGTGGGTTCTTTAGCATTTGGCAAAAACTCTATGGTGAAACTGGTTTTTACCAGAAGTGACATAAGTGAACCAGTGTGATGCTAGTGTGCCAGCCTCCGCCCCCACTTTTCTCTTGGGGGTTGGTGGCTGTGGCCTGGCAACTGTACGCACACTATTCTTTCTGAAAATTCCCAAGGGGCCTACAGGTTTAACAAGGTTAAGGGTACCCTGCAGTATGGGAAGTGACCATGTGAAAGAAATAACCACATTGAGAGCCAATTTGGTGTAGTGGTTAAGAACGGCAGGACTCTAATCTGGAGAACTGGGTTTGCTTCCCCACTCCTCCACTTGAAGCCAGCTGGGTGACCTTTGGTCAGTCACAGCTTCTCGGAGCTCTCTCAGCCCCACCCACCTCACAGGGTGTTTCATTGTGGGGATAATAATAACTTTGTAAACCGCTCTGAGTGGGTGTTAAGTTGTTCTGAAGGGCAGTATATAAATCAGATGTTATCATTATTGTTGTTGTTGTTCAAATAATGTAAAAGCTAGCCTTATGCTTGTTCTTATGAGGTATGCTCCTGAGGAGGCTAGAACTCTTTGATTGAATGGGGAAAGTCTGTTTGATGTCTTTATTGTTGCAGGATAAAAAAAAACGCCCTACAACATACAACAGCTACTTGACAATTTTTCCCCCTTTTTTATAAATTAAACTCTGGGCTCTTGATCCTCACAACCCTTGTCCTGCAAAAACCGTATTTCTGCAACGGACTTCTGAACAATAAAAACAAAATGACAGTTGATGGTTTTGGACCAACGTGATCTGTTGAAATGAGGGGACTGACAAGACAATTACTCTTTTAAGATTTTTTAAATCTTAAAAAATCTGCCACCATCACACACACACACACTACGCATCCCTTAGATCAAGAGCACTCACACAGGTAAGACATTTAAAGATACTGATTTATAAATAAAAGTTTTAATGCAAGCTCCGCTGGTGCTCTTGAAGCAATATTGCGGCAGCAGTGGAATTTCTTATCCTTTCCCAGGAGATTTGATCTGGCCACTGCAGGCAGAATATGGCGGCATTCAGTTTTCAGGGGGGGAAACCGAATTAACATTACCTGGGGTTCCTACCTCTGCAAGTTAGATATCTTATCCAGAAGTCAACAGAAAATAAAGAAGATTGTGAAATGGTGTTTGGTGCAGATGCGCCTGGTGAGCAATCTGATTGCATATTGGTGTTCGGAGTGGTAGAATAATCAACAGCTGGTAGATATTTAAAGCAAAATAAAGCCCATTACATCAGTCTTGAAAAAATTCTACAAAATACAATCCTAAACAGAATTTTAAGCCCACTGATTCAATGGATTTAGAATGGAGTAACTCTGCTTAGGATGGCACTGGGAAGGTAGTAGTCCACATACTTTTAAAAGTAGCTTACCTGCCCATATATACATTTGTGGCAGACAATAGCCAGTATAGTTCTTGGAAATTTGGATGTGGAGACTGGAGATGGACCTCAGTGAGGTATAATGCCAAAGAGTCCACCCTCCAAAGCAGCAATTTTGTCCAGGGGAACTGATCTCTGTAGGCTGGAGATCAGTTATAATTCCAGTCAGGGCTTTTTTTCTGGGAAAAGAGTAGCAGTGTGTGCTTCGGGTTTCTGATTTGAGAAAAATGCCCAAATTGGACCCGTTGCGTAAAGAGTTGGGTTTCCCGAATCGGGGTCAGCTTGCCCCCTTGTCTGCTGATTGCCCAGTGATTCGCAGGAGGTGGCAAACCCCCGGAGGTTGCTCACCACTGGCAGGCACCTTAGGAACACGCCCCATGTGCGCGTGTTCTGGCACTTCTGGAAGTGAGGTCACCTTGCCAGCCATGGGAGCATTCCTGCACATTGTTTGGGGCTGATTTGAGAGAGCTGGAGCGCTTGCGTGGCTGGTGTAGTGACCTCACTTCCGGAAGTGCCATCATCACATCAGTCCTGGAGCATGCACATGTGAAGTGCACACGAGAAGGACCTTGTGTCTGGCACAGGGTATGTGCTAGGGACTCTACCCTCCCACAGGGCCGGATCGAGGGGGGGCAGGGGGGTAGCCAGGCACAGCTGCCAGCCGCTGGGAGTGTGCGGGCAGCCTCCCAGCCCCCTGCGCTGCCTTTCACCTGCCCCACAGGACAGGGGGCGGCTGGCTTGCTGCACGCCCCCTGTCCTGCAGGTCAGGCAAAAGGCAGCACGGGAGGCTTCTCAGCCCCCTGTGCTGTCTCTGTCAACTCTGCGGCGTGCCGGGGCACCCGGCTTGCCAAGCGGGCAGCAAGCTCCGCCCTGTGTGATGACATCACGGAAGTGACATCATCACACAGTGCAAGCCCCCCCCCCCCGCATAGCACATGTGTGAGGGGTCAGACTTGGGTTGCCCTGGGCACCGGCAGCCCTAGATCCGGCCATGCCCTCCCAGCAAGAGGGTAGAGGGACCTGGCCACCCTACTTATGTGGGCCCCAGGTTGCGACAGGCTTTCAAGGTCATAACTAGCATTTTGAATTTAACTCCGAAACAAGCCATGTTGCTGTTTTAAAGTGGGCAAAATATGTTCCCATCAGCTGACCCCTGACGATAATCAGGCTGCCTCATTCTGGGCCTGCAGCAGTTTCCAGGCTGCCTTCAAGGCCAGCCCCATATAGCATGAATCCAAATATGAAGTTGCAAAAGCACAGATCAGCGTGGCTGGATTGGCTGAGTAAGACAGAAGACAGCTGGCAAACCAGATGCAGCTGACAGAATTTCAGATACACAATTACTGGAAATTCTGAAACCACTGAGATTTTTTTTTTTTAACGAAATGCCAAACATTTTGAGAAAATCAAAATACGTCCCCTACCAAATCTAAGCTTACTTTATAGCTTTAGCAACATAAAACACATCACTTTGAACTTAGCTGGCATGGAAAATTGTACTATTTGGCATATTTATGAGAAAATATAAATGCCTTAAATTTTCTGTAAGTAAAAGTGCAAAGATAGGCAGTCCTAGAGAGACAGGTGCAAATTGCTGCACTCTATGCTACATTAGCAAATTATCTTGGGTTTTGCCACTTGAGAGGTATGAAAAAATAAAAGATAAAACCAGGAAACACAAATTTTGTAGTAAAGAAAATAAACCATGTTCTTTGGACAGAAACAGTCTCATAGAGTACCAACAGGACTAGTGGTGTATTTGTATATCAGTTTAAACTTGGTAATTTTGAAACTGGTTTAATGGTGCATTATTACCATACTACTATAGGGCAATGTTTCCCTACCTTTTTTCCATGGAGGAACCCCTAAATTAAGTTTTCAAATCCTGAGGAATCCCTGACCTATTAAAACATTTACAGGCCAGCAGGGCTCATTTCGAGGGGAAATGCGCAGGAACGCAGTTCCATCAGTTCCCCAAAGAGGTCACATGACAGGTGGCTCCGCCCACCTGACTCAGCCGTTTTGGGCCCGTTTCAGCCGTGGCATATGCTAATGAGTTGTGCTAATGAGTTAGGCTAATGCAAAAAATATAAAAGTTATTTGGGTGAGAGTATCCCCTCGTGGGTGGTACCATTTGAAACTATTGACCCGAGAGTTATTTATAACAGAGACCAATGTCTGTCCTATAAAAAGATTCTTATTCAGGAACAAAATATGATAAGAATTAAAACAGAAGAAGAGCTAGCTTTTTGTTATGGATGGTTTCAATATAGGCAGATAAAGGACTTATATAACTCGGATCATTCAAAAGATGGAATTAAATGGAAAGACTCAGAATTGGAAGAAGCTATACTACAAGAAAGCAAGAAGACAATTTCAAAAATTTATAAAATTCTTTTGAAGTGGTATACAGAGGATGAAGCTGTTAAAGTCCAGATGGTGAAGTGGGCTATAAATTGTCAAAGAGACATAACAATGGAGGCATGGGAGTATTTGTGGAAAAATACATTGAAGATTTCAACCTGTACCAGTATTAAGGAAAATGTTTTTAAGATGATATATAGATGGTATTTGACGTCCAAAAAAATAGCTTATGGAAATGCTAAGATGTCTGATAAGTGTTGGAAATGTAAAAGTCATGAAGGATCATTGTATTACATGTGGTGGACTTGTGAGGTTGCTAGGCAGTACTGGGGAGATATTTTAGAAACGATAAATGAGATTTTGCAGATTTCAATAATAAAGAACCCAGAACTCCTGCTACTGAACTTAAATATGGAAGATGTTCCTACGCAACACAGAACACTGTTATTTTATATGACAACAGCGGCAAGAATACTATATGCGCAGAAATGGAAAGTGCAAGAAACACCATCTATTGGAGAGTGGATACAAAAGTTGCTGTACATGGCGGAAATGGACAAAATGACAAGAAGGCTGAGAGACCAGAATTCTGAAGAATTTTTCAATGACTGGGGGAGATTGAAGGAGTATTTGGAGAAAAAGTGGGACGTGAAGGGGAAATTATGGCAATTTGAAAGTTATTAATTGGGGGAATTACTAGAGATAGGGATCTTTATCATTTAAAGTGAAGTTTTAATTATTGTTAAGTTTAAGTTTTGAATAGATTTGATTTTAATGGATATTATTTAGTTTATTAAGGAAATATGGGATAATAATATATAGAGGGAATAGATAAGTAAGTAATAGAATAAGATATGGGTTGGAAAGCTGTTGGAAGTCTGAGAAAAAGGGGAGAGGGAAAGCGTGGGGGGAAATTGATACTTAGGTTTTTAAATAAAAACTTTATTTGTAATTTGTACTCACCTAATAAAAATTTTTTCAAAAAAAAAAGAGTTAGGCTAATGCGTTCCTCCAGCTCTTTTTCTACGAAATGACCCCTGCAGGCCAGAGAAAGTTGATGGCGGGGGACACAATTGAGTGGTCTTAACTTGGGGGCCATAATTTGGATTTGGACTGTCTACTTATCACTTCCTGATGACTTGAGAACATGGTTTTCAAAATGCATCCAAGTGAAACCAACTCCATTAAAAACTTCTCAGGTCTTCCTCAATGAGAAGGTAAGTAATGATCAACCAGCTTCCCTGAGCGTTAGTTTGCCGAGCACTGCTGCCCCTTCCATGCAGCAGGCAGCCACGCTGTGTTCTACACTAGACCTATCTGACTTCTCTAGACCCAGAGAAGCAGTGTGGGATAGTGGTTAGATCTGAGGTAGTGGTTAGGATCTGAGAGCCAGGTTCAAGTTCCCACTCTTCCATGAACCTCAGTGGGTGGCCTTAGGCCAATCACTCTGTCTGAGCCTAACCTACTTCACAGGGTGGTTACGGAAGTTACAGTCATGCATATCACACTGAGATCATTAGGATAAGCATGAGACAAAAACAGATCCAATCCATGCGGAGTAATGGTAAGAATCAACAAAGACGGCCACTGCCTTGCCCAAGTGGAATGTGCAGCCCAGAACGTACCCCACGACCCACCATCAAGGGTTCCATGGAAGAGGAGCAGCTGACGTGAAAGAGAGAAACTCAGCAAACCACTAGCGTAATGCAAAGTCTGAAATGCATGGAAAAACATGCACACCGGCTCAAACCAAAAATGACATGAACTTGTCAAATTTGACACATCCCCTGAAACTTTTGACTTCAAGGGCTGCAGCTTCTTTCCCTCCTCTCTCCTACCTTAAGGTGTTATTTTTCAAAGCCTGTGATTATTTTTTCTCCTCCAAAGGCAGCGTCTGACTTCTGGCTGACAGTGGATTTTTTTTTATAACATATATTTACTGTGACAGATGCGGCAATGAACGAGTTAGCCCACATCAATGGCCAAGTGCTCTTTCTCTACAGCATGTTTCTTTCGGG
Source organism: Eublepharis macularius (assembly GCF_028583425.1). Taxonomy (NCBI): domain Eukaryota; kingdom Metazoa; phylum Chordata; class Lepidosauria; order Squamata; family Eublepharidae; genus Eublepharis; species Eublepharis macularius. The sequence continues at coordinate 20,758,085 of NC_072800.1, read as the reverse complement.
GTTTAAAAGACTATAATTATGACATAAACATTCAAAATACAAAAAGTACCAGAAACCGAAAAACAAAATTTCCTCATCCAGGAGCACACTAATTTTCTATCACCAGTTTAGTCCAGCAAAGAGCAACTGTTTGCCTTGTGTTTTGGGAACGGGTTGTAACTCAGTGGTACAGCACTTACTTTGGATACAGAAGGTCCCAGATTCAATCTCCAGTTAGTCCGGCATACCTACAGGACCACCTCCCTCCCTATGTTCCTCCACGGCAACTTCGCTCATCTGAACAGGGTCTCCTACAGGTACCAGGCTGCACACAGGTGAAATCAGCAGCAGCCCATACATGGGCTTTCTCTGTGGTGGCCCCTATCCTGTGGAATGACCTGCCTGAGGAAGTCAGAAGAGCCCCCACTCTCCTGGCTTTCCATAAACGATGCAAAACCGAACGATTCAAAAAGGCTTTTTACTCAAATGGGAGGGCTGTGTTGTAGGGAGGGGGTCTCAAGTTGGGGATCATAGACCTCATCACCATTTTTGCCTCATATATTATCTGCTGCTTTAAATATGTACTCCTATGTACAACCAGCGCTCCATGCTGTCTAATGTTAGTCCTAGAATTGATTATGTTTTGCTTCAGTATCTCTACTATGTCTTGGATCCTTGCTAATGCTATGTCTTTAAACTTGTATATGTTTACCTTGTGGTATTGTATTGAAATGTACATACTTGATACTGATTGTAATAACCTCATACTGTGTAATCCGCCTTGAGTCTCAGTGAGAAAGGCGGACTATAAATGACGCAAATAAATAAATAAATAAATAAATAAAATGTAAAAGACCTTTTTGAGACCTTAGACAGCTGCAGTGGAAAATATTGACCTTGATTGTCTGATTCAGTATAAGGATACTTCATCTGTTCAGGTAGCAGGTGACGTGAAAAAACTTCATATAAGACCCCGGAGAGGAACTGCCAATCAGACTTGATAGACCAATGGCTTGACTTACTAGAAGGCAATTGCAGGAGCCTATGTAGCTTTGGATGAAAGCGTGGGTCACTGACCTACTGAGATCAGTGAAAGTAAGAAGGGGGGGTCATAAATCTTTATGTTCACCCAAGGATGGGGCTCAGAACAACCTTGTTGCAAGCCCTCCTCCGCACACATAAAAAATAGATTGTGTCATGGTAACAGGATTGGCACCTGGGCTACCCCCGTCCTAGATTCTTGACGACTCTTAATTGTATCCATTCCTGTCTCCTCTCCTATTCTGGGCCTTTGTTATGGACCCAGTTGCTTCAGAAGAACCCGATATGTAAGTTGCTAAAGGGGGGGGGCATTAAATGTTGAACAAAGGAAGGGGGGAGGTAGGTGGGTAGGGGAGGGAGAAGTGGTACAGGAGATCTAGGCAGGTAAAAGGGCACCCCCAGTTTTCGAGGCTGGTGAACGGATCAGAAACAGCTACTAAATTTTGAAAGGGGACACCGTTTCCTGAAGTTTGAGAACCAGCATATTGTAGTACACAGGGATTGGTCCAAGTCCAAGAAACAATTTATTGGGGAGAGAAATAGCCAACAAGTCTTCTTGTGTTTCAGGATTGGTTCAGCTCCTCAAATAGGGAAGTCCTGGAAATAAGTTTGCTTGAAATCCTCCCTTTCTACCCGACTATGTATTTGTGTGCCATCAAGTTGCAGCCAACTTACGGCAACCCCATCAAGAGATTTTCAAGGCAAGAGATGAACAGAAGTGGTTTGTTGTTGCCTGTCTCTGCAGAGTGATCCTGGACATTCTTGGGGGTCTCCCATCCAAGTACTGGCCAGGACCAACCCTCCTTAGCTACCAAGATCTGACAAGATTGGGCTATACCAATACCATGACATCTCCCCTCCCTTCTACTCCACTAAAGGAGTTGTATTAATCCCCTCCTTGGGAAAAAGGCTGTTTCTAGGTACCTTTCATTCATAAATTTGGCATTTACGGGCCTAACTAGGGCTTTTTTTCAGCTGGAACACGGTGGAACGCAGTTCCGGAACCTCTTGAAAATGGTCACATGGCCAGTGGCCCTGCCCCCTGATCTCCAGGCAGAGGGGAGTTTAGATTGCCCTCCTGTTCTGCTGAGTGGCGCAGAGGGCAATCTAAACTCCCCTCTGCCTGGAGATCAGGAGGCGGGGCCACCAGCCATGTGACCATTTTCTCTGAGGCAACCCACTGAGTTCTATCACCTCTTTTCCCAGAAAAAAAAGCCCTGGGCTTAACCATACATTATACTGTTTATGGATCCACCTTGGGTCCTGTTGTTCTTGGAGGGCTGCATTGAAACTTAAATTTCCAGGCATGTGGGGGCTCGATTTGGATTGGGACCACAGTCCATGGGCGCAGGGAGCTTAAGCCTCCACCCCACATCAGTTTCCCAGCCTGAAACCCTGAAACATCCCTGGAGAAAGAGCAACCATCCAATCTGAATCCCCAATTTCAACACAGAATTCCCAGCACATATCTGGTTTGACTACACTGGGGGCGGGTCTTAAACGGTGTAAAAGATCATTAGGCCCTAAACCGCATAAAATGGAGCTGTTCACATTAGCTGGTAGTATGCACTACTTGAAAACACTTAACTACAGTTCATGCTTGTGTAACTGGTATCACTTTAAACACACAGATAAATATTGTCCATGCAGCATTACACATTCCATTCTGGTTGCCAAGGGTGTGAATCCATGCTTTTCGGCTTTGCAAATGTCACAAAGATCTCATGCCTTCACTTTGTGCTTAATAGAGGGTTTCTTCCCCCACTCCTCGCTTTGGCTACTGAATCTATCAAGGACTTAGGGGTTATGCGTATGAAAAAATTCAGAGTATATAAGAGCAAAATTAGTGAGATAAATTCTCCAGTGACTACTCACATTAAAGCAAGCTGCTGATCAAAGGCATAAAATTACAAAATTAAGAAATGCAAAAGTCGTTTCCATTTCCATCAGAAGCGCTCCCTCTGCACACATTAGTAAGTTAAGCCTCATAACACCGGTGAGGGATGTCTTGATAATCCTGGCTGCATAGCTTAGTTCTTTGGAGCTGGGTCTTCCAAAAAAAAAGTTAAGACTGAAAATACAATTCAGAGTTCACAAGATTTCATGGAAAACTCCTCTGATCATCAAACTTTTCTCTCTTTTGAGAAAGTTACAACTTTTGTGGTTTAAGGCTGTCCATTGCATTTGGTAGTGACTCTTCATGCTCTCGAGCAGAAGTTTTTCAAATCACATAGTACCTGGTCTTTTCACCTAGAGATGCTGGGACTCGAACCTGAGATCTTCCTTAAGTGAAGCAGATGCACTACAACTAAGCCATGGTCCTCAGCTCCCCCATGTTTTGCCGTTCCTGTATTTTTTCCTTCTAATTACATGGAGACTTCGATTAGCCTTCTTAATGTGCTTTGCAACTTTGGGAAACAATAAAATCCCCCTTCCTTCTCAGTTCTGTAGGTTTCTTCTCAAACCCTAGAAAAGAGTAAGAGTCCAGTAGCACCCATAAGACGAAAAGATCCCATACGTAGATAGAGTTTGCCACTATTGAGATAGTTTCACATGTTCTGCTTTATTATTATTGTTGTTGTTGTTATTGTTGTTGTTATTTTTATTATCCCACAAGCAGGCTCAGGGCGGGTTACCGCAGAAGATAAAACAAGATAAAATCACAATAAATTAACACACCTTTCTAATAAAGCACCTGCTCACCGTATAAAAACCATATAACATATGATGGAGGCTCATTTGGTGGAAACCCTGATGGCCTCAACCATATGCCTGGTGGGACATCTCTGTCTTACAGGCCTGCCTGAAGGAGACAAGATCTTGGCGGGCCCGGGTGTCCTCAGACAGAGAGTTCCACCAGGTCAGGTCCAGGACCGAAAAGGCCAACTATATTGTCAACTATATGCAGACTTGCGTCTCAAATACTTAAATGCAGAATTAGTTAATATGAGGGGCCTCCCAGATTCCTTAAAGGTCTTTCGCCTTCTGAATGGCTCCCTTCCTAAAACCACTGAGAATGTAGCAATGTTTCTCTATATGGCTGGAAAATTCCATCAGAAGTGGTTCCAGAAGTAACTTTGTTTTTTCTGTTTTCTGTATTGTGTACGTTGTGCCAACTGATGCCAATAAAGGCAAGCTAACTGACTGACTGAGTAACATGGCTACCCATCTTGATCCATTCTCAATCCATGTTTGGCACCCAAACTGATTACAGAACTGGCCAGGAAGCTTGTACGTCTGCTTCTAGGGAAGCATAAGCTCCTGGTATCTGTCATCACTAGAGAGGGGCATGAACTGAAATACAGACCACAGTTCATCACAAACAGGGCCATTTTTTGGTTTGTGAATCGGCGGTTCATGGGAGGGCATTTCTGACCAACCACGACGAACTGCTATGATTTTTAGGCCAGTAGTGTTTGGTTCCTTTTTTGGTTCGCCACTGCAGATTGGGTGCTGATCATGGTTCGCCACTGCAGATTGGGTGCTGATCAATCAGTTTCCTAGGCAACGGGGGGGGGGGCTTCCTGCAGACCTTCTGCTGACCTGGAAGTGACGTATTCATGAACCAAATGAACTGGTTCACGAACTGGGCAATTTCATGCCGGTTCATGAAACGTGACGAACCACAAACTGCAACGAATCACCCTTTTCCCGGTTCGTGCTCGCCTCTAGTCATCACCGACCAATCATAACATCTTTGCTAAACTTGGTACCTTAAACTCCCATTTCTTTTTTCATGTTCACTCAACCTATGTCTTCCAATTTGTTTTTTATACACTTGCTTCATTGACCCAAACATGGCCTTTTCCTCAGTATTGAGACTGACGCCTAGACGTTTCCACTGATGCAGCCATCCTTAAGACCTATGCAGCTGACTTTGCTGGGTGGAATGAACAGATGTGGTTTTGCCTATGAATCAGAATCCTGCTCTCATTTGTCAAGTAATATGCACATAAAAGACCTCATTTGCTCCAGTTCTTATTCTGCCTCAATCTATCATGGAGTCTCTATGTTAGCAGTGCCATGCTTGGACAGGACACACCAGAGTGGAACAAGGAATTGCCAGCTAATAGAGCAATGTGTTGGGGTCCCTCACACCATCTCCTTAACCATTTTCATATGTCTTTAGTACTATAAAAGATTAAAATGTACGTTAATACTTGGCAGAACAGTTTACATGGCTGACTGTGAACTTTTGTCGAAAACCAAAACCTATAGGGATTTAAAGGATTTTTCTGCTTCAGAGATTTCTTAATCTCTTGTTAAGGTGACTTAAACAGGGTCTGCCCATTTTGAAGGTTAAGGTAAGCTTTAGGTGCATCAACCAATTAACTCTCACAAAAATAAAATGTTTACCGTACGCTCCATAGTCTGCAAATGATTAGAGATCATCAGAGCACATGGGACCTGTGTACGTAAGTTCTGGCTATGCTGACATTCAATTTGAGGCCACTAGGCAAAGAGAAAAGAATGCTCCAAGAGTAATAAAATGGTTGATTTGTAGAAAACCATGCTGTTGTGTGCTGCACTTTTACATCCTTTATAGATGTTGTATTGCTGGGATAGTTGTTGTTGCTGCTCGTCCCGTGGTTCAGAGAAGCCTTCTGCCTGTGTGGGTTCTTACCATGCAGTGGCTAGTAACTATGATGTTAGCGCCTTTGCCTCTTAAAGATGCCACATCTACTAAGAGGAAGATTCAAGTCCAGTAGTCCCTGAAAGACCAACGACACTCAAACCTTGCTCCTTTACTGCAGACCAATATGGCTACCTGTGGAGGTACATCTACAAAGCAGTTAACTATGGGCCAAGCTACAAGTGACGAATGACACTTGAATGGCTCACGTGTATTCCTCCCTGTTCAGTTTCATTCCACTTGATCATTTGGGGCACACACATTAGTGGAAGACTGTAGATGCTTCCTAACCAGTTTGAAGCAATAGTGGGAATAGCAGCAAGCTTATTGGTAAGTGGATGTTTGAAGCATGTTTTAGTCTTTTTCCAAGACAAACTTATGGCTATTTTCCCCATTGCATAACAACAAGAGATCTAGGTACTGCTGAGGAAAGCTCAAACATCATCAAGCAAACTTGGGGCTGGAGAATGCCCTGCTCATGCGCTTCGTATAACAAACCGAAATAGAGCTGCTTCAGGGCACAGACCAACGACAAAAGGCAAACGCCCCCCGAAGTATACAATCAATAGAAATTAACAAAATTAATTTATACAAGGTGCCAAAAGTGCTCCAGAAGTTAATATCAATATAAATACATTTGAATACACATATGCAAATTCATACAATGCCCAATGGTGGGACCGTGAACGACAAAAGCAATATACAATCAATCATTTAGAATTCCATTCAACATTCAATAAATTTCCAATTTAGATTAAGATAGCTAGATCGTCCGGAACAAATGAAAATGGTGGAACAAGATTGACTGTGGTGACTGCTATATTTTTGCCTGTGAAGAAGCAATTGAGCAAAACAGGACTGGACTCTTGACATGCTGGCAAAACCCATAGGCGTGGCATTTTGGAATGAACAACTTATCAGAATCTACTGAACCGCTGCAGGCTTCTGCACTTCTATGGACTTTTCCCAAGCAGTTGGAAATTTATTGAATGTTGAATGGAATTCTAAATGATTGATTGTATATTGCTTTTGTCGTTCGTGGTCCCAGCATTGGGCATTGTATGAATTTGCATATGTATACTCAAATCTATTTATTTTGATATTAACTTTTGACACCTATATAATTTTGTTAATTTCTGTTGATTGTATACTTCGGGGGGCATTTGCCTTTTGTTGTTGGCATGTGCTCCATATGGCATGTCTGCCATCCAGTAGTGGCTGAAGAAGTTTTGGTTCTTTTCCATGTACAGAGAATTTTCCCTAAATACCATCTTGCTGGTAAGTATGATGGGCTGATATGAGATTGACTTCCGGTATGCTCTAGCGGGTAGGGGGTCAAACTAAGATCTTAGAGACCCAGATTCAAATTCCCACCCCGTCATAGAAGCTCGCTTTGTGACCTTGGGCCAATCACACATGTTCAGCCTAACATACCTGACAGGGTTGTTGTTGTTGTTGTGAAGACAAAATGGAGGCCAGGAGAACGTTGTAAGCCACTGGGGGGGAGTGGGTATAAATATCTAAATAAATACATCTTGAAAGCCCTGGTGGAAAAATGTGAATGCGCTAGACAGCATCTCTAAGACAACCCAATAACTGGTTAACTGATTACAAAATCTCTGTTTTTACACAGGATGGAGAAAAGTCTTAAGACTGTACTCATCCACTGACACTCACATACTTTGGATTTCAGTGGGGACCATAATAATAATATTCTTAGCTCTTATATTGAACTTTCAAGTGTTCAAAGCACTTCACATACTGTGCATGAGAGGGAGAGATGGATAGAGAAGGGAGGGAACTTCCCTGTGGCCACTGGGTCAGTTTGTGGCAAGGATAAGATCTGAACTCGGATAACAGCTTGTTCTCTTTTCCAGTATGCCATGTCAGAAGAGATTCATGCTTTACTAAAACTCTTTTTCAGAGTTGCTCTGAGGTCTCCAACTTCCAAGGAGCTGCAACCTGTCTTCATCTTGTGCTCACTGGCGTGTGATTCACGCCCGTCATGTTCTTGATATTGACATGGAAACAGCATGGTGGTGAAGTGGAAACTTCTGTCGACTGGGAAATCCTATACTGTCTGGGCTATTGCTAACATTTTTGTGTGTGAATGCTTCACCGTGCTAAGAGGGATGCCGATCTATATAGGTGGATCAAAATGGGTGAAGCTCCAGGCCGTTGTTGACGTCTTTCCTATTTTAAGTACTTTTTGAAACTTAATTTCTATACAAGAAAAAAGAAATACCAGGCAGACATCAAAAGCCTGTTTCTCAGAGTGTAACCAAAATATTAAGTGATGTTACCACTTGAGCAAACATATGGCTGATGCCGAGGTACTACAAAAACAAAACCACAGGAATGAATTTCAAGAACAAATGCCTTTGGAGTTAACAAAAGTCTTCCATCCCGTGAGAATAATTACTTAGAAACCGTGTGTCAAAGTAATCCTTGAAAAGGCTTCCTTATGAATATTGGGCTGCAGACAGAGCGCTTCAAAGGACTGTATTTGCAATTACTCTTCTTTTCATTCCAACCCCTGCACCCTGAACTTTTTGAATATTCTTCATAGCAACAGCAAATTAACTCTGGATATATTCACAGATATAGCAGCCCTGTGGCGCAGAGTGGTAAGCTGCAGTACTGTGGTCCAAGCTCTGCTCACGACCTGAGTTCAATCCCAGCGGAAGCCGGGTTCAGGTAGCTGGCTCAAGGTTGACTCAGCCTTCCATCCTTCCGAGGTTGGTAAAATGAGTACCCAGGTTCCTGGTGGTGAAGTGGAGGGCCAAGCTACACATGACAAATGACACTTGAACAGCAAGTGTACTTCTCCCTGTATACCTCACCCAGACTCCCTCTCAGTCCACTCACTGGCCTGCTCAACCTGGCCTGCTTACCCTCTGCGTCCTCCTTCATCTCCTCCTTCCAGAACTCTCCTCCAAGCCTCCACCCTTGCATCCTACTGCTCTCACTCCACATCATCACTCCTCACTCACACCCACCACCTCAGAGCTCTTCCTAGCCACCTTATATAGGGCTTCCTTTCCCCGCCCCGCCCTCCTTCTAGGCTTGTGCCCTCTCCTGACTTGGCCCAGCTGAGCCTTCCCTCAGGTGTTTCCCTCCTACCACTAATCCCTTCTTGGCTTCCTTGCCTTGCTGGCAGGGTGGGATTGAATGCGAGCCATCCCCAGCTGAGGTCTCCTTGGCCTTGCTCACGAGGAGCTGCCCCAGCCGGCTTCTGTGCTGCGGAGCCTGCCTGGCCTTGCTCACAAGGAGCTGCCCCAGCCGACTTCTGTGCTGCTGAGCCTGCCTGGCCTTGCTCGCGAGGAGCTGCCCTGGCCAGCTTCTGTGTTGCCTGTTCATTGATGCCAGGCGGGGCTACCCATCTCCTCCCCCAGAATGCCTGTGGCAGCTCCACCTGGAGGGGCTTGGCTCCTAGCACCTCCTGAGCCAGGCTGCTGTTCTCTAGCCAGGGTGTGGCTCTGGGCTGTAGTGGCTGCTTCTCCTCCTTGGCTGGTAAGGGCTCTGTTTGGGCTGTTGCTGTGTCCCTATTCCCCTTGCCTTGGCCCTTTTCCTCTAGCCTGCTTAGCCCCCTCTCTTCCCCATGGGGGGTGGGACTAGCTGGCTTCTCCCTGCTCCCTCCAGCCTTCTGAGGCTTTGGCCTTTCGCCCCTTCCCCCTGGAGTAGGCAGGTTCTGGCTCTGTTTGCCAGACAGAGCGGTTGAACTGCTGTCTCCCGGCTGCCCCCTGCCGCTGCCTGTCAGCAAGTCCGGGGGCTGGGCTGCTGACCCTGGACAGGTATAATAACAATGAGGGAAAGTGGTCCCCAATACACACTAAACAAAGGAGGAAATTCCTAAGAGACCACTAATACAATAATTAAGATTGTCTCAGTATAAATAAATAAATACAATTTATAGGTCAAACCAAGTGTAACAATATTTTGGTCAAAACGTATGTAATAATGTAATAACCTTCTACTACAATTGCACAATGGTTTGTTCATATCACAACCAGAGCCTGTGGAGAAATCACATTACTAGTCAATTATCACAATGTCCCTTTCAAGTAAGCATCAATCATCTGTTGATTTCAATAATTTTCTCTTTGATATGTTTTTCTGTTTTTAGGCAGGATTTCCGCTGATACCCAACGATGGGTGAGTATGCTCCAGGTGGAAAATTTCCAAATCTCCTGGGCAGTTGGCCACGGGTGCGCCAGCTCTTTAGACAGCCCATTTCGCAGTTGCTTTTTCAAGCCAAGAATTCTACTGCTCCATTATTCCTGGTCTTTTTATGAGATCAATAGTGATTCTCTATGCCATTTTCTCTGAGAAATCATTCTATTGCAAGGAGACCAGTTCCGGTAACAGTGTCTACAAGTGTCTCCATGTTTCTGATGAAGAGAGCTTTGACTCTCAAAAGCTCACACCCTAGAAATCTAGTTAGACTTCCAATGTAATCCTATGCAGTTACATCCTTCTAAACCCACTGACTTCAATGGACTCAGAAGGATATAGCTGCTTAGGACTGCACCGTTAAATGAAGACTAGACTTAATTCAGAGGAAGTTGTGCCAAGGGACTTCCCAAGAGCTCCAGTTTGGCCCACTGTGATTTTTAATAATGGGTTGACGATATTACCAGTTCATAGTTGCCTTAACGTCAGTTGTAATCACGTTCCATAATACTGCGGAATACATTTCTCCCTTCTTTAGTTCTGTCTTTTCTAGTCTCTTTGTTGTTGTTGTTGTTGTAATAAAAGGAACGCAATAATAAAGGCAGGTAGAGCCTGACAATATTTTGAAAGTGACAGCAAGCAACTGAAATTACTATCTAAATACAATCTAATCGCATGCAAAATAATATATCCTATGTTAATAGTCCTTCTGAGAAGCAATAATAAAAAGAACTTGGAGTACTTCTTTCAAATTCATTGAAGTAAGCAAAAGATTTGGCTGGACTAACAGATGGGGATAAGGAAAACAAAATTTAAAAATGCAAATTTAATGGTTTGAAAAGGAAAATGAATACAAAGTACATATGTATGAAAACTAAGCAGATGATTTATGCACCCCAGAGTATATGAGAGACAGCCAGTATGGTGTAGTTAGATGGGCTAGGATCTGGGATACCCAGGTTTAAATCCCCTCTCTTGTGGAATTACCTTCAGCCAGTCATTCAGCCTGACCTACTTCACCGGGTTGTTGTGAGGACAGCATTTATTTATTTAGATATTGAGATCTGTTTTTCTCCTCAATGAGAACCCAAAATGGTTTACAATATTGTTCTCCAGTCCTTTGTTTTATTCTCACAACAAACACCCAGTGAGGTAGAGTAAGCTAAGAGAGTGTGTGATTGGTCCAAGAATTGATTTTATTTCATTGACACCCTGATTTTCTCCCCAGCAGGGACACAAAGCAGCTTATATCATTCTCCTCTCTTCCATTTTGTCCTCACAACACCCCTGTGAGGTAGGTTACGCAGAGAGTATATGACTGGCCCAAGGTCATCCAGCAAGCTTTCACGGCAGAACGGGGAATTAAACCTGGATTTTCTTGACCCTAGTCCATCACTCTAGCCACTGCACCACACTGCCTTTCAAGCAAACTTCCCAGCAGAGTGAGGGTTCAAACCTGCGTCTCCCAGATCCTAAACTGAAAAAAAAAATCATATACGATGCCTTGAACTTCTAGGAGGAACTTCTAGGCAGGCATACATCACACTCAGCCCCTAATTGGTCACAGTACATTTAGCAAATTTTGATCAAACATTCTTTCTTATACAGAAAATGCATTTGTTTCCGAAACAGGTAAAAAGTCTGTTGATTGTTATTATCAGCATACATGTGGGATTCAAACCTCATTTTCTGCTAATGGAAGGCTCCCCCCCCCTCTATTTTCCCCTCTCACTGTGGACTCCTCATTCACCTCTCGTGCAAGTCAGGAGGAGCAGAATTTCGGGGACATCAATGGGTGGGGAGAGGCAGGAAAATTCCATCCCAATAACAGAAATGGTGTAAATTTAGACAAAATCCAAACCTGTGCCTTTGCACTGTGAACGAACTACTGTTTTTATGGAGAAAGTAGATTATGAACATTTTAAATAAATAAAAATCAATGGGCTGAATTTAAAAATAAGACTTTCATGTGAATGCTCACCAAACCCACTAGGAAAGTAGGACTTTCTTGGCCTGGTGGTCACCAAACTCATACGAATGATGCTAATGCTTCATGTTATTTATTTTATTTGATTTGATTTATACTCCGCCCTCCCTAGTTAGTTGCCGCCACTAAATACTTTGTCCATCCTAGTTTAAACTATACATTTTTGAGGTCCCGTTGGGAAGCATTTCTGATTAAAACGAGAACTTCCTACAATTCAGATGGGGTTTTTTTTTGTTCCCATAATTCAGTCCACCGTTATTCAAAACTTTGTTAATTGCTACACACTTCAGAAAGCCATATGATTTACAGATAATCTAAATAACCACTTATCCCCGTAAATTTGAATGAAATTTGAAGATCTTGAGCTGGGCTCACTTTGAAAACCAGAAGCTGATTGTGAGCGGGAAGACATACAGCCCATAATACAAGAAGAATTAGTGGGATGCCGTAAATAACATCTGTGCACTTACTGTATATCATCTTGGTGACAGAAGGTATTGCTATGCAGACTGATCAGCCGTCTCCGATGAAGCAAAGCCAATTATTTTGATAGGTTCACATGACAAATTGCTGTTATTAGTCAACATTAGAGTGTTTCATGAAGTTCTGCAGGGCAGAAATTAACCTGAAATGGCACGTTATTTTATATGCTAAAACATGCCTATAAAAATTTAAATGGTGGGATGATGTAGATATTTATTTACTTTCAATTACTGAGTTTCCTATTCATTCAGTTTTTGAGTCAGTTTCCCGCCCCCCCCCCCCCCATCCTTAGCTGCCAGACTTCATCCGGAAACTTGACAATGAAGCCGCCTCGGCCTTTCCATCTCTTTAATTGCTTCCAGGGAATGAGAGTTCTAGAACGAAAAGTTACCTGATAATTTTCATGTTGCCTCTTGGAGAAGAGGACCCACTCTCCCTTTACAAAGTTGTATTGATGTCAACATTGTTGGTGAAATTGGAATACATATTATATAGGCTTAAAAGAAGTAAACGGCATTGATTGGTTCATTTTCTATTTATCGCATTTGCATTTTGTATTTTCTCCATCCAGCTCAGTGGGCGTACAACGAGGGGTTATTTTCACACCAACCCTGCGAGGTGGGATATGCCAAGAGCGAGCAAGTGACATGCCATCATCAAGGGGACTTCAGGGCTGACTGCAATTTGAACCCAGGTCTCTCTTGTCCATTTCCAGCAATCTGTCCTCTACATGATTCTGAGGCCAGAGTTACCATTATGCAATCCAAGACAGTTCTCCTAGGCAGCCTTTCGTAAAAGGGAGAGGTACCTTTGCTGCTTTGGAAGAGAAATGAGGCTTTCCTTTCCTGGCTTTGCTTTAATTTACATATCCTCCTTTTTCAGCCTGGTTCCCACAACACATTTACAGCCTAAGGCAGAACAATCACGCAGAAAAGTAGCTGGAATCCTACCCAAGGGATGAGTTACAGGGAGAGGCAGCAGAGCATCTGTTGAAAGACTAAAATCAGCACCTTGGACAGAGCATCGAGGAAGTAAGAAGTAAGATTCAGGTCAGGGAACCAGTAGGTCTGCAATCTATAAATGTATATGCGTGCTGTCAAGTTGCAGCTGCCTTATGACAACCCCAGCAAGGGCCTTTCAAGCGAGAAGCAGAGGTGCTTTAATCATCATCATCATCATCATCATCAACAACAACAACAACAACGTTCGATTTATATACCGCCCTTCAGGACAACTTAATGCCCACTCTGAGTGGTTTACAAAGTATGTCATTCTTATCCCCACAACAAAACACCCTGTGAGGTGGGTGGGGCTGAGAAAGCTCCAGAGAGCTGTGACTAGCCCAAGGTCACTCCGCTGGCTTCAAGCGGAGGAGTGGGGAATCAAACCTGGCTCTCCAGATTAGACTCCCACGCTCATAACCACTACACCAAACTGGCTCTCAGTTTGCCACTGCAGTTTGCCACTGCCACTGGCTCTCAGTTAGCCACTGCCTTCCTCTGCAGAGTCTTCCTTGGTGGTCCCCCAACCAAGTACCAATCCTGCTTAGCATCTAAGATCTGACGAGATCGAGCTATGCTATGCCTCCTTCCCGCCGTGATCTGCAGTCTATCAAGAGCTAAAACAATCCCATAGAAAAATGGAGATAAAGTGGAAAGTATTTGTTCTGTCAGAAAGGGACTGCACTCGGTTCTTGAGGCGTGGCCTCTAATGGAATTGCGATGTCTCCTGTTTCTTTTGCCTCTGTGTAGTGGTGACAGTGGACTCTCCAGGGCTTCTAGCATGAGGGCTATTTTTTAGATATTAACTTAGACTTATATCTGCGGCATGTTAAAACCTTGATAATTTTATGGTTGCTGTTTTTATGGTTTTATTATATTAACTACAGAGGGGGGCAAGGTCAGGATATATTAATGCTGTTGAAAGCAGAAGAGATCTAAATAGTGCTGGCCTGGTGAAACTCGGACTCAGGATTCCACTGTGGCATGAAGTTCCATTGGTGCCCTTGGGCCACTGTCCTTCTGCCGCACTTAACAGAACTGTAAAGATAAAATTGTATAACTCCCATACATATGCTCTTGGGCTCTTTGAAGAAAAGACAGGGTACAAATATCATAGGTAATTCTTTAACGCTCAAGGTGTTTCTGATCTTATTTTACAAGAAGGGATAATCCCTGGGTGTTCTTTTTAATTTCAGCTTTGCACAGTTATCAGAGATTAGAAGAGACTGAGATGTTGACGCAACTTCCCAGCAGCAATGCTACTGGTTTGAGGCACGCTTCATACAACCATCTGCAGCTCTGCCTTTTTATATAGCAGTTTTACAGAGGGAGCACTTTCCCCTACCCTTGGTTAATTCCTCTTCTGTCACTCCTACATAGCATTTCCCTGCTTCATTTACCACCCACTGTCTCTTTCTGAATTCTGAGGTTTGTGCTCGTTACACACGGTACCTTCAATCATTCCTTTTTGTTATGCCCTGCTCCTCAAGCAAAGATGTTTCCCCCCTTTTCCTTTTTTCTGAAGTTCACTCACATTTTTTTGGTTTGAAGGAAGTCAGTCATTTTCTCCCCCCCCCGCCTCCTTAAACCAAAGACTTTATCAAATTCTTCAAAAGAACAGCTTTAACAGGGCACAGACTAGATTTATGTAGATTCCCATGCTTCTTCAGATTCAACAAAGTACCCAAATCACCTAATAAGTTATAATTTGATTCACTTTTACAGGTGAAGCTTAAGCACTGCAAGGCTGATGCAAGTGAGTATAGTAACATTCAGGGCTTTTTTTCTGGGAAAAGAGGTGGTGGAACTCAGTGGGTTGCCCTTAGAGAAAATGGTCACGTGGCTGGTGGCCCCGCCCCCTGATCTCCAGACAGAGGGGAGTTTAGATTGCCCTTTGCACCACTTGGTGGTGCAGAGGGCAATCTAAACTCCCCTCTGTCTAGAGATCAGGGGGCAGGGCCACCAGCCATGTGACCATTTTCAAGAGGTTCCAGAACTTCATTCCCCAGCATTCCAGCTGAAAAAAAGCCCTGTGCTTCTGTAAACATACACATCTTGGTGAGAAAGGTGGTCTATAAATATGCTAAATAAAATAATAAAAACACTGTGCTTCAGAGAAATGATGGGATCAGTGTGATTCTCTGAAGGGAATGTAGTCTAAAAATGTTAGCTCTCAAAGAGTGGACAAAATATGAGAATGTTCTAAAATGTAAAAATCTTCAGTGTAATAGAACAGTTATTGCTCTTACAAGAGAAAAAGAAAAAAAAACACTAAAATTTTGAAAGAAATGCATCAGTTGAAAAAGTATTCCCCATCTCTCTTTCCCAACATTCCCCTCCCCAGAGAATTGGCTCTGTTACCGCAGCTCATACTCCCTTCTTTCCATTAAATTTGGCAAGTGGCTGCAATTCGAATTTAGGGAAGACTTTAGGGCAATCTCAACTCCCCTCTGTCTGGAGATCAGGGGGCGGGGCCACCAGCCATGTGACCATTTTCAAGAGGTTCCGGAACTCCGTTCCACTGCGTTCCAGCTGAAAAAAAGCCCTGGTAACATTCCATAAACGTAAAGACTTCGGGCACTTGGATGTACTCTTGCACAAGTCCCATTGAAATGAATGGGACCAGCCCAAGAACGTAACTGACCTGAACAGTATATAGTTGTGCTGTTGCCCAGATACCATTCATGTCAGTGGGACTTACACAGGGGAACTTGCTAGCGGATCATTTGTTCAAGGTGCTCTTGCTCCAACATATTTACAGTGCAATCCTAAGAAGTGTTATAGTCTTCTAAGTCTGTTGAAGTCAATAGGCTTAGAAGGGTATACCTCTACTGAGGATTATACATTTTGTTTTATTCTTCCATTTCATTTCATTTCATTGTGTTTCACTTCGCCAGCTGATTCCTTTTGTTGCCGCCCATTTGCAGCGCAGACATGCAAAGATCAGAACAGGAACGAGTCCAAGCAGATGAGGTGGGATAAAAATGTTTAACACAAACAAATGTGATCCCCGAATCATCTGACGGGAGTGCCTCCATGTCCCACTCATTTTATCACGGGAGGCACCCTAGCTTGCCTTGTAGAACCTGCCCAAACACGACTAGCTAAAAAAAAAAAAAAATCTTTTCCAAGGATGATTCATGATGCAAACAGGTAACAAAAATGTTATAATAAAATATTAAAATTAAAACCATAAAATATTAAATAGGTATATTTGCTTCCAAAAAATATATAGGCCTCCCACCTCGGAATCAGCACTAAGGTCTTGACTTGCAGGCAAACAGATAGCCTAACTCTGATACAAATCTGTACAGCTTTAATAATTCAATATCCATTCCAATGAAGCTCTTCTTGAACGTTTTTTTTTAAAGAATACCGACTCCAACACATACACGGCTGTAATAACCAAAGAGATTAATACGGGTATTGCCCTTCTGACCAAAACAAAATAAAACCTGTAACTTTACAACAGTAGCAGGCAATCCCTGGCGCACGTGCCAATCAGGGTGATGCCAGACCCGTTTGCTTGGCATGTAAGGCCAATTCTCTGCCCAAACAGCCAAAGCAAGCTCCTGATGCCTCCAAGTCTTGGCCTGTCTCTCAGTATGATCGGCCAAGTACATCCTTCTCTCTCTCTCCCTTTCCCCTTCTCTGCAAGCACACCAATGCCTCCATAGATAAGCACTGTATTTTTTTCAGCACTTGGACCCAACCTCTTCTGTACAGAGAGGCCTATTAAAAAGAGCCTCTGAGGATACTCATGCTGGCCTCTAAACACTCCAGCCTTGATCCAACTCAGGGCCAACAGCACACAGAAACAAGCTGTCACACACAGATCTCTAACTGGATGAGAAATCTGCACGATCCAGCTCCTGGAGTCATGCCCATGGGAGCCTGCTTCAAAAAGCTCTGATTCCATTTATGTTGCACTTCTAAGCAGAATTATACCTTCTTAAGCCCATGGCTAAGAAGAATGCTACTCTGCTTAGGACAGCACCGTTTAGTCCTGTTGCACAAAATTCTGTACCTTACCTTGTTTTGGCTCAATTAGTGAAGGGGAATACGCTGGAGTCCCATGAGAGAGAGAAGCACAGGCCTTTTTTATTCATTGCTTATAAGCAAGGAAGAACAACACAGTTACCAGATAAAGAAAAGCTCCTTGGACTGATTCGTTCTTCGGCGCTTTGATGCTACAGCATAAGAATTTATGCCGTTTGGTCCAGTGGCATAAGTTATGCAAGTTGCAGCCTTGAAACTACATAGGTCAAGCAAATGACCACACCAATGGTCTCACACTGGCAGCACAATTCTGAACCTTATCACAATATGCATACTTCCTTAATTAACATTGCTCAACACTTCAAGGATGTTCAGAGAACATCTTTCTTCTTCCTCACACTTTCCCTTTCATAGAGGTCATATTATCTCCTGTCCTTCTGATGTCCCTTCAGCAAACCTTGTACTTTACAGGCAGAGATGGTTCTTCTGGGTACTGTGAGAAGGGAGAAATCTCTCTTCCTTTGGAATGTGCTTGAAGTTGCATTTAGCACCCCATTCCCCTTGCTCTGGGGCACCTTCTCAGCCTTGGAAAAGTACAGCTTAGAGCCAGCTTCCTCCTTTCAGTGACACACTTTGTTGGCCACTTCTTCTTCATTGTCCAAGGTTTGGCCACTATCCTTGGTTGCTTAAGAGTAGCTATTCAAATCCTCCTGTCATGGCCCAGTCTGAGAGTGAGGTCTCCTCTGGAGGAGAGGAGCCTCGTGTAGCCAGCCAGGACTCCTCAGGAGAAGAGGAGCCCTGTGTAGCGAGCCCTAGCCCTGATTCAGCAGAAGCCAGCAATCAGGAGCAACAGCTGCTGGCTGATCAGAGCTTGCAGCCAGCAGCTGAGACACCAGCACCCTCTAGCTCCAATACCACAGGGGAAGCTCAGCCAGGGACTTCTACAGGTGCAGCGCAGCCAAGAGCCTCGCCCCCCCCCCCAGGTTCACCCATGCCCAAGGAACGTCGCAGGCCGCACCAGAGGCTGGAACTGCAGGAGAGACGGCGCAGTGCTCGCCTCTTGAGCCAACGGCAGCTGCTGGAGAGTGACGATGAGTAGCGTCAGGATGGAGCCCCAGCAGCTGGCTGAAAACCACTCCTGGCTATAAGAGCCAGTCTGGAGGAACTGCCAGGTGTGGAAGCAATGTGTTGTTTGCCTGCAACCACGCCATGGGCTGTGAAGCTTGCCCGTGCCTGCTTTTGGACCTGATGCTATCGGTGACTGACCTTGGACTGTGCCTGACCTTGCTCTTGGACTCTGGACTCACTCCTGGCTTTATCTTATGCTCTGACCACCGGTTTGACTTGGCTTTTGCTCTTGGAACTCCCCTTTGGCCTTAAGGTTTGGACTTGAACCACCCTGCTTGGGCTAGCCCAGCCTGTGACACCTCCCTTCTGCAGCGGGTCTCCTTTTCTCTCTGCTCTACTCTACAGCTACTTCTAGTATGGCTAATTCAAAAGGAGATTTCTCTTGTCAATCTATGGATCTGGTATAGTGCATAGCACTACAGGTGCGTCCAATTATCTGCAAGCCAACACAATGTACCTAGGTGGGCTGCCTTTCTTCAAACTACAATAGCAAGCATTTCACAGTCACTGGCATATCCTCACCTGTCTCCTGCCCAAGCATTTTGCTTCAGTACTTGCTCTCTGCTTTGCACAGTGAGAATACAGCAAAATTGCAGTGAGAATACAGTGAGAGTATTCTAGACCATTAAATTCACTCCCAGCAGCCCCCTACTTGCTCCTACTCTTTCAAAAAAAGGTCTGGACATGTGGCTGAGGTTAATGCCTCACAGTCCCTTCTCCACCTCCCTATCCTTTGGGAGCTTCCTCACTCATTGTCTTGTGATCCAAGAACTATTGTACCAAAACAAATTATATCTATTCCACCTGTTGTAGATGTTACAATAATAAAAGAGCATTTCACTCCATCAGGGAACAAAGGTTCAAAGTTGACTTTGAGCACAGACAGAGTTAGAGAATAGTTCCCAGTTAAGGAACAAACCAGTTCTTCTGGGTTTGGATTGTTCTAAGACGTTGAAATGTTGCCGCACATTCATAAATAACCCAATTGATTTGCATTTAAGGTGGCAGAAGTTCCAGTTGGTGCATTCAGATGAGCCAGACGGGGGGAAAAGGGCAGCTTATCTCATTTGTGGAATGTGCTTGTCCGATCAACAAACAGGCTCACCTTATAACCTTATAGTAAAGAATCCAGTAGCACCTTTAAGACTAACCAGCTTTATTGTAGCATAAGCTTTTGAGAGCCACAGCTCTCTTTGTTAGATGCATTATCAGCTTTCGAGAACCATGAAAGCATCTGATGCATCTGACAAAGAGAACTGTGGCTCTTGAAAGCTGATGATGCATCTGACGAAGAGAGTTGTGGTTCTCGAAAGCTTATGCTACAATAAAGTCAGTTAAAGGTGCTACTGGACTCTTTACTATTTTGCCACTAAAGAGGGCTAACTTCTCTGGATCACAACCTCACGAAGCTGAATCCATGCTTGGAATGACACATTCTTATGGACCATTCCAGCTCTTGCATCACTCCATGTGGGCTGCCACATTGTTGATCCAACCAGGCAGCACATGAAAATATTTTCAGGATGATGGCTAATGTCAGCATGATAGAAGAGTTTTCCCAAGCGCCCAGAATTAGGTCCAGCAACATTTTTATTTCTTCTTCTGTGATTGACAAGAAGGCTCAGAGAGTTTTCTTCTGGCATTTGAACACATTTATTTATCCCCATTGGGTGCAATTTGTATGTTCAGAGCATGTCAGTTGTGTTTCCTTGTCATCTCAAAGGGCAAAATAAAATGCAATGCATCTTTGTCACTTTTGGGTCCCGATCTGGAGACTTGTCCTCAGGTTCTGTTCAACATCACAGGTTGCAAAGCATCATGCAACCACATCTCTGTTTTGACTTTTAATGCTATCTCAAGGATGGTAATGTGAAAGTTTTAGGAGCTAAGCAGAGAGATACAATATTGGCACTGGCAGTGATGTCTAATAATGGGCAAATACTCTTCTGCACAAATTGTAATTGGACTGTAATTATAAGCACCCCTAGAACTCTCGTCGGGAAGGGGGGGCATTGCTTTTATTGAGAGTTCTAAATTCAGTTGCAAATATTTTGCAGCTGCATATTATTTATTTACTGTAGATTGCTTGTAATTCTTCCCCCTTGAACAACTGTGACTTCGTTGGTCAGGTTGATTTTATTGCTTTGATTTCCCGACAGAAGCATGGTATGTATTGTTCTGTTAATTTATGAAAAGCAGCCAACCGGTTCCAGTGCTGAGGACAGTTACATTCATCGCCTAAGGAGAGTTACTCCAGTCTAAGCCCATTGATTTCACTGGAGTAAGTCTGCTTAGGATTTCACTGTATGAGAACTACCTGAAGAAGCGAAGCAAAATAAAGGATGCTTATAAGGTTGGGTGGGTAGGAATACAGCTTAACAAGGTGCCCTGAGAGGTAAACAGCTCTAGATTCTGTAAATAAGATTCCTATGAACGAGAAACTGTTTCTGTTTCAGAAAAAAAAGGAATTTAGAAATAACTCAGGAAATTGCCCAACCCAGTAGGGAACTGAATAATCAAGTAAGTTTTGACCATGCTAGTAGTGTGATGAATGATGAACAGGCTGTGTGGAAATAAAACTAGCACAAAAACTAATAAAAGCTCTTGTTTTAAAGTATAAATTTGAGACTATGGAGGATAAAATTGCTTTAAAGAATGGACATTAAAAGCAGGAGACATCTGCATTATGAGCATCTTATCTGTAAATTTCATTGTACACTAATGGTATATATGGGCACCTTACCTCACTAGTGGTCAGTCAGCTGTGAGTCTCTCTACACAAGACACCTCTGCACACGTTCATCAAGTACAGGGAGATGCAATGTTAGCTGGGAAGCACAGTTTAAAAAGACAGAGCCAGCAGAGATCGCTCCTCAGGGGGTTTGTTAATTTCACCTTTGCCCTCCCCCCCACAAGGTGCTGTCAATTTCACCTATCCTGTCTAAAACTCTGTGGGATCGCAAACAGAGGGCAGCCAGGAATGGAACTGGGCTGGAGCTGCCTTCCAGAGCCAGGCTTGGAGCTGGAGAGGTTATAATAGGCTGAAGTTTCCCTTCTGACTTTTCACAACCCCTTCACACAGTCCCAGTGTATAGCAAAGCTTTTGCCTTGCTGCTGGCTCTGTCTTTTTAAACTACCCTTCCAGCCTACCATTGCATCTCCGGACACGTGTTCTTCACGCATCTCTCTTGTGTAGAGAGACTCACTATGTCTTGGATTTCTGAGGGGCTAGGAGCAACGAAGGAGCCTGGCGTATTTTTGAAGCGTAAGTGGAAAAAAACTTCAGTTGACCACGGATGAGAGTATACCTGTGTCGCAGGGATGGCAGCGAAGCGTCACAGAAGCTCTTGAAAGAATGGCCCTTTTCATATCAAAACACTTAAAACATAAAAATAGTTTTAATACAAAGGGCTAACTGTGCAATGGTTTCTATTTGTCTTTGCTTTTTGCTTCTTTGGCCCAGAAGAGTGCAGCTGTGTGTACTTCTGAAATGCAGAAATAAATAAAAAGAGGAAGCCTTTCAACTAATTCAAGTGCTGAAAAACTAAACAAAAAATTAGAGAGAGAAGAGAGAGAAATATGACAGTCATGGGCCAATTTTGAAATGTCTGTAATTTTGTTTAAAATTCCGGTGGGACAGAAGAGCACAAGGGTACAATTTCGCAACACAGAAACAAAAAAAAAGACAGCAAAACTTTTTCAAAACACAGCTAGACCTTTGTGTGCTGAAAACTAAGAAAATAAGATAAAACGATGCCTTTTGGGCACGCAGAGGTCTAATGCTGAAGGGGTTTATACCATTCTTTGTATTTCTTTGCTGAGTAGGTACACAGTTCTGCTTTTATGATATTATAGAAATTACAAAAGAAAGCCATTCAAAACTGTGTCCAAAAATGAAAAAAAGATATATCTATCAGCTGCCCTTGAAGACGCTTCAGAAACACCAATGAACCTGGAATGCAGCAGCAAGAGTGTCGGCTTGGAGAGGACTGCAGGAAGCGTTCAGCAGCATTTAAAGATCTCCACTGATTGCTTATTCATTTCCACTTTCAATGTAAGGTGCTGTTGTTAACCTATAAAGCCTTACATGGCTTGGGAATGAGAGAGCTGAAAAATTGTGTGTGTGTGTGGTGCCCTCAAGTCAGAGTTGACTTATGGCGACCCCTGGTGGGGGTTTCCATGGCAAGAAATGATCAGAGGTGGTTTGCCATTGCCTGCCTCTGTGACCCTGGTCTTCGTTGGAGGTCTCCCATCCAATTACTAACCAAGGCCGACCCTGCTTAGCTTCTGAGATCTGACGAGATCAGGCTCACCTGGGCTATCCAGGTCAGGGCATCTGAAGAATTACCCATTGCCAAAGGATCCTGCCTAAGCACTGTGTTCATCATCCCAAGTTCATCTTCCTGTTCTCCCTGCCTTTGGAGGTGAAGTGGGTTGCCATGAGCAAGAGGACTCTATTTGCCTGAGCACCTCGCCCAGAAAAGAGATATTTGCCTCTGGGCCAATCATTTAAAGTATTCAAGTCCCACAAAGTTCTCTGCAGGAGGGCTCTCTCAACTACCTTTCACATCAGTTGGCACTATCTTCTTCTTTAATGGGGAATTTCCTTACCTTCTGTGCACAACCAGGCAATCCCCTCTAGCGAGATGTAATAAATCATTAAGGGAAGAAGGGCAGATTCTTCCAAGAACTCATTTCTCTTTTTCTAAAATAAGCCCTAAGTGTACCAGTTGAGTGGATTCCTCCAGGTTTCTTCCAATTATGATTTGTTCTATCTTTAACCCCGGGGTCTCATTCCAAAGACTCCAAGGAGCTGAACTCAAGAATTAGAGAAAGTTACTCCTCAGTTCCTCAGTGTTCTTGGAGACCACAGACAAGTGAAGTCCTATGGGTAAAACCCGAAGAATCAGCAATCCTGGGAAAAGCGCACTTACATACTGCAACGTAACAGAGAACATTTTTGAGTGAGGCATTTGGAGATATGATATCACTTTATTTTAGGAAATGTATTTTCCCCGACTGAAAGCTCAATCTCCCTGAGAATTATTACTACAAGAAGGCCATCAAATAGGGCATTTGATCCGCATTTTTGGTTGATGTTCTGTGTTAAATGTAGAGATGGGCATGAACCGGGGAAAAACCGAACCATGCGGTTCATGGTTCATCAAATTTCACGAACCACAAACTTTCATGAACTTGCCCTGGTTCGCGAACCAGTTTGTTTGGTTCATGAAAACGCCACATCCAGGTCAGAAAACCATCACTTCCGGGTCAGCAGAAGGTCACTTCCAGGCCAGCAGAAGGTCTGCAGGAAGTCCATCCCCTGTTGCTTAGGAAACTGATTGATTGGCACCAGGCTGTCTGCAGTCACAAACCAAAAAATGAACCAAACAAACCAGCCTAAAGTTCGTGGCAGTTCATCAGAAATGGGATCTGATGAACTGCGGTTCGCAAACCATGAACTGGTCCAGTTCATGCTTAAATTTGGTTCATATTTCGGTTCATGCCCGTCTCTAGTTAAATGTGGGATTGTTTTTCTGCAGGAGATCAGAAAGATGCATATACACCACAAGTTGCAAATGTGGTGATAAAACTGGCACTTGACTTCATTTCAGAAAGAGGGAATCACATGATTGCTCCTCCATATCCCCCCCACCGCCCCAAACCTCACTCTACATACAGACAACTGAGGGAGAAGGCTAAGCTAGATTCCTTTCTGTGCAGAGAAGTTTAAAAAAACAACATTTGTACAGATCAGGGCTAGCTTGTGGGTGGGGGAACAATGAATTAATGATGTCTATTACCCCTCTTAGTCAGTTTTATTTTGTAGAGAAAGTTTTCATGCTGTGATACTTTCTGAAAAAAAAGGCATTTACTCTTTTCTGTCAGAAAGTACATGAAAAGTCGAAATGCATTCGAATGAAAGCAAACTGCGTACAGAAAATGTTTTAAACATTGACAGCTTAATCTGAAGAGGGAAATTGAATGGAATTAGTTCATGACTGAACCTCTTCAAACAAAAGAGACAGCTCTGAAGACTTGTAAGGTACTTGAGATCTTGAACGCAAATTGGTTTGTTCCATCTCATAGACTTAAGTGAAAATTGGCTTCTTTTCAGGCACCCCCAATCAATCCTTAGGGGCCGGGCAGTTCAGAAGCCATGTTCAACAAGACATGCAGCAAAGTGATTATTGGCAACTGACTGCTAATTAAAATTGAGTTCAGTTGGTGCTGCCAGACACGTAGCTACACAATTCACCTCGTCTTTCTACAAAACAATTCCTCAAAAAAACCTGGCAAGAACAAAGCCAACATTTAAGACCACCTGGGATGTATCACATTTCATTTTAATAACTTGCGTTTGCCACTTGGTAACAGGAAACGAAAACTTCACTGATCTGAAAAGTCAATTTGATTGTCTTTGAGTTTCAAGTGCAAGAATCAAAGTCAAAGAGAACTACATGTCCATGTATATACTGGTTCTGGACTGTACCACTTGGGAACATTTATGATGGAATGCGTTGAATGCATGAAAAAGTGTTCCTCGGGAGCATTCCGAGGAGAAAATGCGGTTAGACCTTTTCCTTCTGACATGCAAGTTGCCAATGTGCAGGAATTGGTTCATTCTGAGGAACATTCAATTAAGATTGTCAGCAGAGATTCTGTTCTGTGTGCCCACATCTTCTGAAGTGCATAGCTGGCTATCAAGGAGAGAGACTTATCAATACTACCATCTTATTTGCGGCACTTTCCCCCCACAAATCTGCCTGCATTTTAGGCTTCGGGTTTATATATATATATATTTTTATTTTCCAGATATAGTTTTAGCTTAAGTTTAAAATACAATTTTGCTTTGATATGCTACATAAAAGTGCACAATATTCTAGTTCACATCATGGCCAACATCCTGTGCAGCAGGAAACAGTTTAACAACAAAAAAATTAAATGAATGCCCAACTTTCTTTAGGAAGTCAAATTGAATGTCATTCTTCTGGAATTCAATATAATAACTGGATGCAGAATCTGTTTCCATCACGTTAGTTTTTAGACTAAGCAAAACCAAAAGGTAGTTATAATAAAGCAATATATTATTATTTAGGGGATTTGAATCTCTGCACAGTATTCTGTGAGTCTTCTGTAAACAGTGAATATATTAAAGCAGATGTATAGAGATTTTCCCATTTGGTCAAGTTACATAGGGCAAATTTTTGTGCATGTGCGTGGGGGAAATATGGTGTACGAAATGAGAAAACGTAAGGAAGAGGTCCTTATTTAGTTTTCACATTTCTTCAAAATGAAAGTAATAATATTTCTCAAACTTAGGGATGGGGAGGCACATGGAAGAGACAAGGGACACAAAAAAGGGTGCGAGAATATTGTATAAAAATAATGTAGCATTGCCAGGATAATCTAATAGCTAAGACAATAACAGTACAATCCTAAACAGAGTTACAGCATTCAAATTCCTTTGAAGTCAATGGGCTTAGAAGGGTATCTTTCAACTCAGGACTGCACTTTATATTGTGTGCCAGGAAGTCTATGGTTTGAATCTCATCCTGCCCACGATGTCAACAGGGGGCTTCCAGCAAGTCACCCTCTCTCAACCCCCCTTCCATCTGCAATAGGAAGATAACAATACGAATGTTGCTTTCTGAAGGATTGGCATGATTATGGAGAAAATGGCTTGGTTCCAATGACTCCTTTCCATTGTTGAATTCTATGACTCCCGTTCTTCTACTAAGTCATCCTTCCAGGGAGAAACACTTCCTGCAAGGGCGAATGGCTTTGTGACGGAGAAAGGCTTCCCTCAAGAGAGAAAAGTCTTTCTTTGTTAGAAGAAAAATTTGTGTAAGGGCGTTGTAGGATCCAACTTAGTGGCAGGAAGTCATAGAATTCATCCCACTTGAAACAGCCTATGGATTATGGCCTCACTGAGAGCCAAGCTACAAGTGATGCCTGACACAGGTTGGACACTGGTCAGCTTCCCTCAAGTTTTGATGGGAAATGTAGGCAGTTTGGTGGAATGTTGGACAAGTGACAGTTGAAAAGTCCATTGGACAGCAGTCGGAGAGCCAAGCTGCAAGACCAGGATGCCTACATTTCCCATCAAAACTTGAGGGAAGCTGACAAGAGTCCAACCTGTGTCAGGCGTCACTTGTAGCTTGGCTCTGAGAATGCCAAATAGGATAGGTCAGGTTGCAAGACCTTAAGTCGTTCAAATGAAGTTACTTCAGACTGGAGGTGAAATAATGTTTATAAAGCCAGGGGAGGGAAAGCATGGGAAAAGTGACTCAAGTCAAGTCAAGTTAGCCTTTATTGGCATATAGCAGCAATTCAAAAGTGACTTAATAGCTATACTTGTGTAAGAACTGGCAAACTATATCTGCATAAGGGGACAGGAAAAATCTTTTAGCTTTGTAAAATACTTGGGCTAAATCAACAGCTGCCCATAAACACACATTCTTTGTGGGCCCCCCCCCCCACTTTATGGAACAGCCTGCCTGAAGAGGTCAGGAAAGCTCCCACTCTGTTGATACTTCACAAACTATGCAAAACTGAATTATTCAGGAGGACTTTTTAAACTCAGATAATATGGCTGTGTTGTAAAAAATGGCTTAGAGAGATCCTTTGTAAAGAGATGGAGACTGTACACTATACTACATCTTTTGATATAGATACACTCCTAGTGGGTAGTTTCAGCACAGTTAAATATGTCATGTTTAATTACTTATGTTTTGTATTCAGCTTTTCATCTCTGCATTCAGATTTATGCCTCTTTTCAAATTTATGCTTGTGTTTAAACTTCTGCAATTGTTCCTAGCTGTCGATTATATCAATTTACACTGTGTAATCTGCTTTGAGTTTCAGTGATAAAGACAGGCTTTAAATAAATAAACAAATAAGGTAGTGATTTCCTAAAGTTGTAGGAAAACATGCATAAAGGAAAAAAACCCAAACTTCTAGGAGCAGGCAGAGAAAGATGGCGACAGTCGGACAGAAAGTTGTAAGATATTTGAGAATATGGGGTGCACATTTTGCAACACCGGCTTCTGTTTGTTTCTAAGAAAATGGTACAAAACATATTCCTCCTGTACAGATGAGAACTGACTTCTCTCTCTTCTAGAGAACAGTGCTTCCGGCAGGACTGGGTGCTAGGCTCCCATCACGGGCAGAGTAAGTGAACACATGAAGGCTGCCTTATATGGAATCACGCCCACAGTCCATCAAAGTCAGTACTGCCTACTCAGACCGGCAGCAGCTCTCCGGGGTTTCAGGTAGAGGTCATTCACATCACCTATTGCCTGGTCCTTTTTAACAGGAGGTGCTGGGGATTGAACCTGGGACCTTCTGCATGCCAAGCGGATGCTCTGCCACTGAGTCATGGCTCCTCCTCGTATTACTCATAAGAACGTAAGAGAAGCCATGTTGGATCAGGCCAATGGCCCATCCAGTCCAACACTCTGTCACACAGTGGCCCAAAACCAGGTGTCCTCAGGAGGTCTGCCAGTGGGGAAGGGACACTAAAAGCCCTCCCACTGATTGCTCCCCCCAACACCAAGAATACAGAGCATCACTGCCCTCTACTCTTCTAGAGCTGAGCAGTTGTGCTTAAATTAGACAGAGAGGTAAGCAACAAGACTTTGAAACAAAATCCCAAAGAAGCTGAAAGCCTCCACTTCTTGCAACACTGTGATATGAGTCCAGCAGAAAATGGAAGAAGCATTGGTCCAAGATGGGGACCGATCCCCAACTGGCAGGAGAGGTGGGGGTGGGGACATGGAGGTGGGGGGTGACATTTACAACATCACTACGTTACTTCCAGGTAGAACCCAGAAGTGACAAATGGCAGCTCTAGCTATCATCGGAAAATCTATGGTAAAACCATAGAGGCAGGGGGGATGGAGAGAACAGATTGGCCACATGGTTTTCATAGGATGTGCTGCTTCTTGCGGTGCAGCCATGAATGGAATTGGATCTGTTCTCTTTTTCTTTCCATTACTGCAGCAGGGAACTGTTAAATTTTCTTTCATATTAAGAAATAACATTTTGGATGCCTTTTTAGAAAACACATATTTTCAACTGTCTGCTGTCTATTTTTAAAGTATTTTTGAATTTGATTGGCACTGATAGATATTTGTATGTAAAATGGTATTGTCAGGGGGAAAAATTGAAGGAACATATGAATTCTTAAAAGTTTGCTTTGTTCATTGGAAAACTACATAAAATGAAAAAAAGAACTGAAAATTATATGCTTGTGTTATGGAAAATTTTAATATTTGATGGATTGGAAACAAATTTCCATTTTTCATGTGCTTTTTCCTCCTCTTTTTGATTATTATGAATTGCTTGTGGGGTTAAAAAAAAGGAAAATTTTCCAACAGAGCATTTAACACATCAGTTTAAAAATGCTCAAACTTTGCAGATACATTATCTTTCTAATAACATGTTCATTTGCTCCAAATGGGGAGGAAATACTAACTCTTCATCAAGACACTGTATGTACCTAATACCAGCTGACTTATGTGCTAACAATATCTTGACAACCTCTAAAAAGGGAACTCAGGTAGGAGTACATAAAACTTTCAGACAGCAGGAAAATGAAGATCCTTTAAGAAAAAAAGAGAAGAGACCAGGAACAAATCACTTTTTGAATATGTTAAAGTTTCAAAGAACTTTTACAGAACAGTTAAAAGGAGAGCAGGAAAAACAAGTGAAAAATTCATCACTAAAGAATCATAGGCCCTGGTAAGTACGTAGTTTTACAGGTGGAGGAGGCAGGAGTGGAAAGAAGAAGGCAAAGTCCCTTCCACAGACTGCCAGCAAGTTCTGAGGCCACAGGTTTGCCATGTCTTAATTAGAGATGGGCACAAATCGGAAAAAAAAACAAACCATGCGGTTCGTGGTTTGCCAAATTTCATGAACCGTGAACTTTCACGAACCCTCGCCCTGGTTCACAAACTGGTTCATTTGGTTCGTGAAAACACCACATCCAGATCCGAAAACCATCACTTCTAGGTCAGCAGAAGGTCTGCAGGAAGTCCATCCCCTGTTGCCTAGGAAACTGATTGATTGGCACCAGGCTGTCCGCAGTCACGAACCAAAAAATGAACCAAACGAACCAGCCTAAAGTTCGTGGCGGTTCGTTAGAAATGGGATCTGATGAACTGCGGTTCGCGAACCATGAACCGGCCTGGTTCGTGCTTAATTTTGGTTCATATTTCGGTTCGTGCCCATCTCTAGTTTTAATTAGGACCCTTGTATTTGCCAGGCATGAAAGACAAGATAATGTGTATGTAACAGGTAGCAGACAGGCCCTAGGGTCTTATCACCAGTTTCTATTCCAGCATCTAAATGTTCTCTGTCTCTGTCCAATATGATCCTCCGAGCTTTTGAAATATGGCCATCAGTCCTTAGTTCAGGACAGTATAAGGGATCAGCTGATATTGCATACCAACTCTAAATCTCCTTTGCTTCTTTATGTCATCTGATTTTATTTAAGAAGCTCTGGTAGGGAGAAGTCTGAGCAGAAAAACAGCCAAGGAACCCTTCCTCATACTGGTGCTGTGCTCCAGGAGGCTTCTGGGGCTGATTCTCACACAAACACGTAAGAAGCTGCTGGCTACTGAGCAAGATCACTGTTCTACTGATGTCTATGCTGAAGCAGGTCTCCAAGGTCACAAGTGGAGACCTTTCACGTTACTTGCTCCCTGATTTGTCTAATGGGAAATGCTGGGGATTGAATCTGGGAGCTCCTGCATGCCAAGTACATCCTCTGTCACTGACCCACAGCCCCTTTCTTAACCCCTCCAACTATGTCATTTCTATTCTGTGATAAAGACCCCAAATTATTTTATCAGTACCCACATTTTTTCCCAGCCCTTTCAACCCAACTCAACAAAAAATGACATGCAGCTGCATGTGACTTGTAGTTTGGCCAAATGCACCTGAAAACTCATATACAGAGTATGTTTGATGCAATGGCTACCTTGGGGCAGGAAAGGGCTGTCAGAGGCAGAGAGGATGAGGTAGTGACAATAATGCCAGGACTCAGGCCGGTTTTAAAGAGAAGCAGACTGGTGGATTGGTAGATTGGGTTTGGGTTCAAAAGATGTGACATTACAGGCAGCCTGACAAAGCTGGCCCACTTATTTTATTTATTTATTATTTATTAAAACATTTATACCCCACCTTTCCACATAGTTCAAGGAGGCTTACACAATGATTATAAAAATTCCAAATTAAAAGACCAGATAAAATCTTTCCCTCTCCCCTAAAAGATGCCCACCCTTCTCACCCTCTCAAAAGCCCTAGAAATAAGCATACCTTGCCAAGCCCTAGAAATAAGCATACCTTGCCGTGCCTCCTGAATATCTCCAAGGGGGAGGGGTCCCCTCCTCTTCTCAAGGAGACCGTTTCACACAACAGGGACAATGAAGGAAAAAGCCAGGCTCCAGCTGATGCTACATGGGCCACTCTATGTGATGGGACAGCCGACAACAAATCCCATATCTGTGGCCTGAGCTAGCAGGGATTTCAGACTTAAAAGGAGGGGAGGGGGAGGGGATGATTCTATGCAAGTAATTCGGTGATTCGCTTCTTCTGTCTTTTATCTGTGAAATAACACTTTCTAAATGTTAACATGAGGGACACTGAACAAACATTTTCAATGTTAACATTTCACTGCTAGTCCAAACATGGAGGAACTGCATAACAACAACAGCAACAATAATTGAGAACTAGTGAAGTATAGTAGTTAGAGTGTTGGACCAGGATGTTAGGGTCTCAGGTTCGAATCCTCACTCTGCCATGGAAGCTTGCTGGGTGACTTCCTACCCTGGTGTGCCATCAGAGTGTGCTGTTGTGGAGGGAAGCCCAGATGAAGCATCCAGACCTCCAGAGGGTGCACCACAGAGGGAAGTCCAGGCCCAGGATCAGGTGTGGACCAGGTGGCAATGCCTGCCCCCTACTTTCACTCAGCTGGAATGAGGAACAGAGCAGCTGCAATGCCTGTCCCCGCCTTCACCCAGCTGGGATCAGGAGCGGAGCAGGTGACAGTGCCCGCCCCCGTCATCACTCAGCTGGGATCAGGAGTGGAGCAGGTGGCAATACCCATCCCCTGCCTTCACCCAACTGGGATCAGGAGCAGAGCAGGGGGCAATGCCCATCCCCGGTCTTCAATCAGCTGGGATCAGGAGCAGAACAGGTGGTAATGCCTGTCTGCCCTTCAGCCAGCTGAGATCAGTAGGGGAGCAGGTGGCAATGCCCATCCCTTGCCTTCACCCAGCTGGGATCAGGAGCAGAGCAGGGGGCAATGCCCATCCCCTGCTTTCACTCAGCTGGGATCAGGTACGGAGTAGGTTGCAATGCCTTCACTCACTGGGATCCCAGCTGGGATCAAGAGTGGAGCAGGTGGCAATGCCCACCCCCCTTCTTCCAGTCGGGATCAGGCAAGGAAAAGGTGATAATGCCCACCCCCTTCTAGCTGATGCTAAATGGGCCACTCTTCCGCTGCTGCACAGGCCCGCAGAGCGGTGGAGGAGACTGAAAGCGGCCTTCTCCGAGGGCAGCTGGGCAAGGTAAGTGTGGGGCTGGGGCCGGGGGCTGAGGTGGGGGTGGGGGTTTGAGCTATTTAAATGGCCCGGTCTGGTTTATCACGAACTTTGGTCCGTGTTTCGGTTCATGCCCATCTCTGCTCAGCTGTAGAGCATCTGCTTTGTATGCAGAAGGTCCAGAGTTCAGTTCCAGGCAACTTCAGTTAAAAAGGCTCAAGTGTTCTGTGATGTGAAAAGCCCTCTCCTGAGACCCAAGAGCTGCTTCCTGTCAGAGCAGACAATACTGATCTTGTTAAATGAAGAGCCTGACTCAGGATAAAGGGTGTTCATGTGTTCAGTGCTTTATCATACAAACCTGAGCTTTTATGTATATTGTTCCTTGCTATCGTATTAGATGTGTCTACGAACTTCCTCATGTTCCCTCTTTTGTCAGAGGGGACAAAGCATCATGTGAGGAAGTTATCAGCGGAGTTGTGAAAGGAGGTCCTAGCTTCTACGTGCTTGCTACTGGCCCATCTTCTGCCCAGTTAAAGAATAAAAACATTAGGTTGGATCCATACTATCACCAACAGAGCTCTACTCAAGAAGCGGAATATTTCTGTCTCCTCTCTCCTCTTGCAACCTACTTAACCTACTCCTGTTGCCCCACCCTAGGTTTAGCCCCCTCCCTCCAAGAAGAACCTTTTGTGCTTTATGGGGACCAGCAGTAGAGAGTCAGAAAAATCCCTCTTCCTCTTCAGGTCAGATGGTCACTGCTTGAAAAAAGGAAACGTGTCAGGCGGGGGGGGGGGGACTTATATTGGTTATCTCAAAGGACTAACTGCCAGAATTATCAGACCCATCACTTCACTAATAAGCAGGTTGATAGTGCAGGGATAGTTGTGGTTAATCTCCACATGTCTTCAGGACTTGAAGACAAGGGAAGCAAGCTTTCTGTAAATCTTTAAGTCAGTTGCTTTTGTATTCGAACACCAGCAGGATTACATGAAGATTATATAGCAGCTACTTTTAGTCCTTTGATAGTGTATCAGTCATTTGACAAGGGGTAAAGAGGGCAAATGGTACACTTGATTTACCCTTATCTTTCCTGCTTAGTATGTGATGTAATGAACTCTGAAGGTAACAGTGCTGTAATGCAAAGTTTAACGGGATGTGTCACCTACTTGTTGAATGAATCTTAATAGAACACACAAAGTGTTAAGAGTCTTTGGTATGACAAGGGATTTTTTATTTTTTTATACTGTGACAGCCTCAATATTCTGACTTCAGTGGGACTTGCTTCCAAAGAGATGGACCGAGGATTTGAGATCTTACAACTTCTTACCTTGGAATCTTAGTATTTTCCCTAAAGGGAAGCCCTTCTGTAAGGAACAGTTGACAAGTAAGGATGTTTTTCACTTACACAGACGAGGCCCGGGCAAACTGTAACCCACCAAACTGGTAACCCTGTGGCCTGTCAATGAGTTTTCTGGTTTTGTTCTGCCTAAGATTGTAAAAATTGGGGTGCTCAAACACATGGCAGGAAGCAAGATGGGGCTGGTGGACCACTTTCAGCTTTACGGGTCCTAAAACTTTGGACCTTTCGGAAGAGAAATGATTATATGTATTTGAAATGCTTATGTGAGCCACAGCTTTCAACATAGGTAACACGTGCTTTAACAATGAAGGCCCTGCCCCTATTCAGCTACCCACATCAGTCTCTGAAAGTGGGGGCATCAAGAGACAGTTTTCCTATGGAATTCTTAATAATCATTATTTCACAGTAATGCTTTTTTGAAATACTTAAACCAGGGCTACAAAACGATTGAAAATATTCATTTGATTGTGACTGAAAATTGAATGTTAACAAAAACCATTGACGCTCTTCTAAATATAACGGAAGTCTTAGATGCCTTGCAATTTAAGAATCCCGAAGGGCTCGCATGTCACAAAGGACTTCCTGGATGTGTTCTTTTTAATCTCATATTAAACAGACCGATAAAAGGGGTGAGGGTAGATTGTGGCTAGGGTTGGTAGCCATCCATTTCCCCCCCCCCCATATAACTAGTTGTGACATCTGTTCCCACCATGAAATTGCAACCATAATGTCTGAATTTGTCAAAGTAGATTTCCTTGGTTTCATCACACTGAACAAAGTTATAGATTAGTAATGTCAGACTTTATTTAAGTTGATAGACACCTGAAATGTTTTTTTCCCATTTTTTAATATTTTAAACTAAAAATTCATTCCATATTTTTGTGCATATTTTGTCCATTTTTTTAAAGCAGACATGTATTGTTTTTTTTTAAAATAAAATGTTAAAATACTTTGCAGTAATTACACTTACCAGTATAACATCCGTAGTGGATGGGGATGTATGGATTTGGACCAGTGAGATGTTTACTTTTATTGCCTCTTGAAGCAATGCTGTTTCAAGATATAGTTATTTTTTTAAATAACTCCATATCCTTTAGCATAGGGTTGCCAGCCTCCAGATAGTGGCTGGAGATCTCCTGGAATTACAACTGGTCTCCAGGCCACAGAGATCAGTTCACCTGGAGAAAATGGCTGCTTCTGGGGGTGGACTCTATGGAGTTATGCCAGACCAAGGTCCTTTCCCTCTCCAAACCCCACTTTCTCCAGGTTCCACCCCACAGATCTCCATAAATTTCCCAACTTGTAGCTGGCAACCCTACTTTAGCACCATAAAGACAAACAATAATTTTGTGCCTGGAGTTCCCCTAGGCTTGAGTCTACTTTGTCAGGTACAATTTTTCAAACTACATTGCCTAATCTCCCCATTCACTAGTTTAATTTATAATCAAAAGTCACAATGGTGCCAGGACTTTATGGCATGTGAAAGCTTTCCCTGAAATCTTCATTTATATAATACAATTTACACCAAGATCAGCAAAGATGGGAGATTAATGGCATTAATGCTGATACTGCAGCCCACATCAGTGTAAACGGGTCATGAGACCTTACTGGTCGGGCTTAAGGGGTCTCAGCCAATTAGGGAACAGCAGCAGGAAGCTAATTGCTTATCTGTGCATCCTGGAGCCAGTTTGGTGTAGTGGTTAAGAGCAGCAGGAGCCTAATCTGGAGAGCCACATTTGATTCCCCACTCCTCCAGTTGAAGCCAGCTGGGTGACCTTGGGTCAGTCACAGCTCTCTCAGAGCTCTCTCAGCCTTTCAGAGTTCTTTCAGGGTGATTGTTGTGAGAATAATAATAACACACTTTGTAAACCACTCTGAGTGGGTGTTCAGTTGTCCTGAAGGGTGGTATATAAATCAAATGTTATTATTATGTTGTTATTATTATGTTGTGGGGCCAGCGGCTGCCCTCTGTCCCCTAGGTCTTGAGAGAGGCCAGTCATCCTGAGATACTGGCAATTCCTTAAGGAGGGAACAATTTGGCGCAGAATAGAGTTACTGCTTTTATAACTAGTGAATTAGGCAACATACCAAAGTACTATAGTTACTCGCTCTTCCTAACTGTTCCTGGCCCTGTGAAAACCATTTGCTCTATAACTAGCTCTTCTGCAATCTGTTCCTGATAATAAGCAAAATTAAACAAAAAACAAGTCACCCAGCCTGTTAAGCCATGCTAAATTCAAAAGGGAGAAGCAGCTAATCTGGCCTAGCAATTGTCTTTTCCTTTGTTTACTTTGTTTATACCCCACCTTTCTCCCCAGTGAAGACCTAAAAAACTTCCCAACGATGTTCTCCCCTTATTTATTTTATTTTACTAGCAACAAAGCCTGTTGTGGGGAAAAATACAACGGGCTCTAGAAAGGGGAATACGGGCAGGTGGGCATTGCCTCCTCTTCCGTCACTGATCACAGGTGGATGAAGGCAAGGGGAGCGGGCATGGCCACCTCCTCTGCACCTGATTCCAGCCAAGTGAAGGGGGGGGGGGGCGGGCATTGCCTCCTGCTCCACACCTGATCTTAGCTGGCTGAAGGGCAGATAGGCATTACCACCTGCTCAGCTCCTGTTCCCAGCTGGATGAAGTCAGAGAGTGGGCATTGCCACCTGTTCTGCTCCTGATCCCAGCTGACTGAAGGCAGGTGGTGGGCACTGCCACCTGCAAGTGGCAGGTCCCTTTAAACTATCAGCTGGCAGGCAGTGGGAGGGATTCCCCCCATCTGCCAGCTGATAGTTTAAAGGGACCTGCCCCTTGCAAGGCAGGAAAGGGCCCTTTAAACTGTCAAATGCCCCTTTCCCTTCTGCTGTTAAGCAGCCGGAAAAGGGCATTTAAACCCCACGAACCACGAACTGGTACGCAAACTTGCCCCAGTTCATACCAGTTCGTGGTTCCTGGTTCATGAAAACCCACGAGTCACAAACCTCATGGTTCGTTTTTTTGGTAATACGTACCCATCTCTACTCTTGTCTCAATAATAAACCATACCTTTTTTCTATCATGGAACTTATGACCACATACACAGGATCCCCGAATGGCTCAGCATGATTGCTGCATTATACCCTTGGACAACATCATCAACAACTTTCTTCTCTTTCTTACCATTAGAAGAAGTAATAGGAATAGTATCTATACAGTGAGTTTTGAAAGTTTAAAGCACTTCAATTATATGATCTTAATAACTTCCAACAATCATGTAATGCAGACAAGTTAAGTCTGCTAAGAGTCAACCTGCCTCTCTCATCAACGATTCCCTCTGAGCTCCCTATAGCACTACTCAGAATCAACTTGCATGTCATATGGAAGTAAATCACATGACTTGGCCGGCACCATGGACCTCCAAGGGGTCCTGGCCCCAGGAATTTTGTCCCCCCTGGTAGTTCTAGGATCAGTATAATTTCTCCCATATTGCAAAAAAGGAAGCTAAACAACAACAATAATAATAGCATTTGATTTATATACTGCCCTTCAGGACAATTTAACACTCAGAGTGGTTTACAAAATATGGTATTATTATCCTCACAACAATCACCTTGTGAGGGGGATGGGGCTGAGACTAGAGGTGGGTACGAATCCAATTATGACCCAAAAAAACACACGAACCAGGCCAGTTCATGGTTCGTGAACCACGGATCGTGGAAGCTCCTTTCTACGAACTTCCACGAACTGGTTACTGGTTCAGGTTCATTTGGGTCTTATTGGGAAAGGGGCAGTTTAATTGGCCATTTCCCCGAGCTTGCAGCTTGCAAGTGGCAGGTCCCTTTAAACTATCAGCTGGCAGGAGGCAGGGGGGATCCCCCCTTGCTGACTGACAGCTGATAGTTTAAAGGGACCTGCTGCTTGAAAGTGGCAGGGCCCTTTAAATGGCCTACAAACCCCAGCTCCAGCTATTAACCACTATTTCATAAGGAATCTACAAAATGGACTAAATTTAGACTGAACTGGGAACTGCCTGGTTCACAGCCCACATCCTTCATTAGTCAATAGACTGAGCAAAATTTGGGTCTAGTAGCACCATCAAGACCAACTAGATTCCCAGAGTATGAGCATTTGGGAGTCAAAGTTTTGAAGGTGCTACTAGATCTGAACTCTTGCTCTTCTGCTGTAGACCACCATGGCTACCTACCTGAAACGAGTCTATAGACTGTCCATTTGTCCTTCCTACTACACATTCCAAGAGAGAACCAGTGAGCTGTAGTGGTTAGAATGTTGGACTAGGATCCAGAAAACTCAAGTTCAAATCCCCACTCTGTCACGGAACTTAACTGATCAGCCTAACCTATCTCACAGTCTGGATACTGTGAAGATAAAAAGGAGGCCGGAGGACCAATATTGTAAGCCATTTGGGGTCATCATTGGGACGTAACAAAGACATAAATTTCAAATAGTTGCTGCCACAGACCTTTCAGTCCAAGAATTCCTGAGCCAGGTACAAGTAACCCAAGGGCTTTGCAAGGAAAAACCAGAGACTACTAGGATATACCTACTAAGAGGCATAGGCTGACATCACCTATTTTAGCACAAGAACCCAACAGAGAACCACTTGGCTCGAGATCAAACCTGGAGAGGCTGCATGTTCATTCACATCAGCAGCTGAACACAAACAGCAATAATTCAACAACAAAACCCAATATCATATCCCAGGTTTGCACCAAGAGCTGCTGAAATCCACAACATGTGTAAAGGATTTAAATCAGAGGGATTATCTCAGTGTGGAACTCACATAAGGCATGCACGGAGTCTCTAACTGTGTTTAATCCTTCCTTCAAATGCTTGCAGAATGGGGCATTTTATATGCCGTGAGCATTAATTGCAGATGTAGTCGTCAAAATGCTTTCCTCCTCACCAGTGGGAGGCTGCCTTCCTTTTAAGACCGCCACTTGCCAACTGACAGTAATTAACTCTGCTCATATAGCTCTACCACGGATGCACAACTAACTCAGTTTAACCAGCAGGATGCTGTATTTAAACATTATTAAAATGACGCATTTATCACAGTCTATAAATGCATCCTTAGAGGGCACGTCATGCTTTAACTGAGTGTGTATGTATAAGCTTAGCATAAAACAAGCTCATAGCGCAGAAACAACATACATATACTTTTGCAGACTTAAGTAACATTATTTTTTATTATTACTTCTTGGTGCAAACTAATGAAGCGATCTTTTAAGCTCATCA
The DNA here is from genome assembly GCF_028583425.1 of Eublepharis macularius. Classification (NCBI taxonomy): domain Eukaryota; kingdom Metazoa; phylum Chordata; class Lepidosauria; order Squamata; family Eublepharidae; genus Eublepharis; species Eublepharis macularius. The sequence goes on along the minus strand of NC_072800.1, from coordinate 20,719,524 downwards.
CTTTCAATTACTTAATTAACATCCTGCCCTTTTTCTAGTACGTGCCACAGCAACCATCATACATAAATGCGTACCGGGCAAGTTATCTAGCCATGTACGTTCCAGTTCAAACTGTTTACATAAGAATACTGGGTTTTAATTTGCAGTGAGATGAAAAATCATTTCCAATCAGTTAATCACATCTGGTAGGCTTTTTTTGTTTGCAAATATTTAAATCTAACGTGTACGTTAGTACGTGTACGTTAGTAACATACACAAGTACATTAGACAGCCAGTATGGGTATAGAGGTTAGTGTATCGGAGGAGGCCATGGAAGCTTGTTGAGTGATGCTGGGCTAGTTACGCATGCTCAGCCTAACCTACCTCACTTAGTTGTTGTTGGGAGGATAAAATGGAGGAGAAGAGAATGTTGCAAGCTGCTCTGAGTCCCCGTTGGGGAAAAAAGTGGGGTATACATTTCTCAATTAATAAATAACATTCCAAGATGTCAGTAAACAGCAATTTCTATTTGAATGATTGGTGGTGATAGACAGTGTCCTCATGTCATAGCTGACTTATGGCGTCCCTGGTGGGTTTTTCATGGCAAGAGACTAACAGAGGTGGTTTGCCATTGCTTGCCTCTGCAACCCTAGTCTTCATTGGAGGTCTCCCATCCAATTACTAACTCAGGCAGACCTTGCTTTGTTTCTAAGATCTGATGCGATCAGGCTCACCTGGGCTATCCATTTCAGGGTATTTGAATATTGCTGGTTGTAAATCCACTTCTGCTTGCCCCAGCCTTTAAATGATGGGCCATCCCAACTGCAGAAGCAAACAAAACTGATGTCTGGGGGCAGTGATATGAAGCAGCATGCTACCTGAGAGGTGTGCCCCAGGATACCTTGCAACACTACAGTTGCAGAGGAGGAGAGAACAACACCTGAACTGAATATGCCTGTACATAATGGAGACCTGATCCCTGCCCATTCAGTATGATTTCAGCCTCATATACCAGGAGAGCATGTCTCCATCCAAGCAAGATCACCGACAAGGAATGATCAACCTAGCCCAGCTGTAAAGAAATTCTACCTTTGTTCAATTCAGAGACTGCTGAATTGCAACTGATATCGAAGCTCAAGACAATGCATCCGCCTGGATCAAATCGAGATTTAGGTGTCCTGTCTCATTACCAATGCTTGTTTCTCCACACCCACCACCCCTCTGCACACCCCACCCTATCCATTCATGCCTGCTCATGGGCTTTTGTCATTTGGCATCTGAAACCACTCCACTCACCAAGATATAAGGACAGACGGACTCGCATTCTAGCTGTATCTGAAGAAGTGAGCTATGACTCACAAAAGCTCATACCCTACCACAAATTTTGTTAACCTTACAGCTGCTACTGGACTCTTGCTCTTTTCTACTGCTACAGACAGATGAAGATGGCTACCCATCTTGGTCTACCTTTGTTCTGGCATCATCATGCTTATTTCCCTTCTCTACATTCAGGGCTTTTTTTCAGCAGGAACGCGGTGGAACGGAGTTCCGGCACCTCTTGAAAATGGTCACATGGCCGGTGGCCCCACCCCCTGATCTCCAGGCAGAGGGGAGTTTAGATTGCCCTCTGTGCTGCTGAGCAGCGCGGAGGGCAATCTAAACTCCCCTCTGTCTGGAGATCAGGGGGGCGGGGCCACTGGCCATGTGACCATTTTCACCAAGGGCGATTTAAACTTTAAAAAACTCCCCCCTTGTTCCAGCTGACCCAAAGTGACATCATTGTGTCACATTGTGTCACATGAGAAGAACATTAGTCACCCTGTCAGCTGCATGAATCATTGGTGATAATTAAACCACTTGTGCTCCCGGCCCCTTCTGCTCTTTGCAACAGGCCAATCTGGGCCCCAATCGGGCTGAATCAGGCCTGTTTGGAGCCCCAATTGGCCTGCTGTGAAGCATGGGAGCATTCCCACCCCCTGCATGATGATCTGTGTTTGCATTCTGGCTGCTTGAATGTAGAAGCTCAATGAAAATGGTATGGTGTTTATGCGCAGTCATATGAGAGTCGTTTGGGATATGGCTACACACCTGATGAAGATCTTGGCAGAAACGGGATTTACATTTAGCCGGCCACTCATTGTGTAACAACCATCTAGAATTGACAAACAATTGCCCTTGGACTGGTTATGTGGGAATTGTTTTGTACAGAAGACAGCCATTCATTGAAGTGCATTATATACTGCCTATCCTGTGCAAGTCTTTAAGAAATTATTTGGATTTATACAATTTTTGTGAATCACAGAATCACAGAGTTGGAAGGGGCCATACAGACCTTATAGTCCAACCCCCTGCCCAATGCAAGATGAGCCTAAAGCATCCCTGACAAATATTCATCCAGCCTCTTCTTGAAAACTGCCAGTGAAGGGGAGCTCACCACCTCCCTAGGCAGCCGATTCCACCTTTGAACTACTCTGACCATGAAAATTTTTTTCCTAATATCTAGCCAGTACTTTTTTGCATGTAATTTCCTAATATCCAACCAGTACCTTTCTGCATGTAATTTGAGCCCGTTGCTTCGGGTCCAATCCTCTGCTGCCATCTGGAACAGCTCCTTGCTGACAGCCTTTCAAATACTTAAAGAGAGCAATCATGTCCCCCCTCAGCCTCCTCTTCTCCAAACTAAACATTCCCAAGGCCTTTCCTCATAGGGCTCAGTGTCCAGACCCCTGATCATCCTCGTCACTCTCCTCTGCACCCTCTCGATTTTGTCCACATCCTTTTTGAAGTGGGGCCTCCAGAACTGTACACAGTACTTCAGGTGCAGCCTGACCAAGGCAGTATAGAGAGGGACTATGACCTCCTGCGATTTCAATGCAATGGTCCTTTTGATACAACCCAAGACTGAGTTTGCCTTTTTTGCCACCGCGTCACACTGACTGCTCGGCCCACTCAGAGCAGTTGAGATAAGATGGCGGCAGCATGATTCATCTGCAAGAGGCTCCAGATAAGCAGTTTTAAATTACCTTTTTACTAGGACATTTTAAATTTTTACCTACGCCACAGTTTTTTGGTCTGTGCTTAGCTGTCTCTCTTTGATTTAACAAATTTGGTCTCTGGCTGGAGTGGGAGTGAAAAGGGAGTGAAGGTTTCTCAGATAAGCATAACGGATGGGAGCCAAAAAACACCGCCGCCCCCTTTCTGAGGAGTCTGAGAAAACTGCTGGTAAACAACTGAAGATGGATTTGTTCTTGACAGAAAACTCAGAGTCTATTTTAAATACCTTTCCCAATTCGAACAGGTTTTCCGTTTTAGATACAGACCAAGAATATCTTTGCGAACAAGAACTCTCCCGGCCAGACAAGGAAGAAATAGCTCGGCAGTTGTCTGCTGTGGAATTATCTCCAACAAGTGTTGAGCCCTCCTCAAGGAAGGAGGTTTTAGGCTCAAAAGATAAAGTAAACGTGTTGGAACTTTTAGCTAAGCAGACCTCATTAATTACTGAGACGGTTGCAAACTTCTTCAGTAAACTGGAGCAAATAAATGGAAAACTTGACTCTTTTAAAACAACATTAAATCGTCTCTCAAAGAAGCTGCTTATTAATTCCCCAAGGCATGATAGTAAGGAAATGCAAGTTAAGACCCAGAAGAAAGATACAGGTGATGCTAAAGCGCCCTGTATAATAGCAAGGAAGCTCTACTCTGAAGTCATGAAGAGCTCTCTCACAGCACAAAAGTTTCAAAAGAAGCCTTTAATCCCTCAGGAATCCTTTTGCAAACCTTCTCGATGTCTTCAACCAAGGAAAGTGGCTATACTGATAGGAAATCAGAAAGCAAATTTTGGCAGATGGAGTAATAAAAGGGCAGTTAAACTCTCTCTTAGCCAGATCTTGAATTGCAAATGTACTGACCTCGATATTGAAGATCTCTATTGGCTGCCAAGCATGAGTTTTTTGAAAAGAATTGTCATCTCCTTTGGGTCAGATAAATTTCCCTCACTGCTCTTAAAAAGACGTGGTCATCTAGAAAAATTTTTGATCTTCCCAATGAGAATGTTTGCTGACACAGAATGTCACCCTCTATGCAGGAGAAACTCTAACCCTACACACTCTAGAAGTGAACCTCGGGTGGTCGGCGAAGCTGGGGATAAGGGAAGAAACTCCTTAGTTCAGTCTAAAGGCACTCATCACTGCCATGGAACCTTAAGTCAATACATCACAAGGCAGAGGCCGAAGCAAAACTTCAGAAATTCCTTTAAGCCATCAAACCCAACTCACACTCAGTCTCCAGATCCACATGGTGACAACGGAGAAGTGGAACTGATAGTACTTGATTCATCATCGGAGCCACAGGTAGTGAACTCAACCACGTATGGTTCCATGCCAGATCTAGAATCTTCTCACAACTCCTCAATGGATGTGAGTTTGGAGCCAAAGGCCTCAGCCGATGCACTCATAGAGCTGACGGAGCATGAATCGGAAATACCTCAAGATGGTCAACCAGGAGAAGAGCAAGTAAAAGCATCAGAGCAAGTTTTGGTGTCATCCCCTAAATTTAGCAATAGAAATGATTATGACTGGGACTCACAAGTTCTTCTTCGCGCTCTTTCCTATCAGGAGTCTCAAGAGCAAAGTACCAATAAATCTCTGGCTCAGGAGTTGCTAGAGATAGGAGTACAAGAATGGGAGACCACCTGTGTGGAAGAGTGCCAGGGATCTCCCGAAAAGGAAACTGCTATCCTCCTTACTCCAGAGAAGTCATCAGAGAGGGCTGGCGAAGCGACATTGAATGGGGATCATTTGGCATTATCAGAAACCAATCCAGTCTTGAGGTCAGATACACAGGCCTTGGCACAGGGGTCTAATAACATCATGTCCCCTGTTTCATATACCAACGTGGCCCCAGCATGACTGGCCTTAGACAGCCACTATCGGAAGCCATCCAAGGTTCTGGAAATGATCTCTTGGAACATAGCGGGTTGGTCTCAATGGCTATCTAGATGCCCTAAGATCCTTTGTCATCATCAATCAGTAGATGTTTTGGCTGTTCAAGAAACCTGGACAGATTCATCCCTGGATTTGGATGGTTTTCTTTCATTCAGTATGAAGGCTGTTATGGGAAAGGGACGAGGGAGGATGAAGGGAGGCCTGGGCATTCTGATTTCAACAGCCCTAAAGGTTTCGTGTATGGAGTTGCAGCCCCTTGAACACCTCGCTATGACAATAGCCCTCCGTTGGGAGGGAAGTTGCCTGATCTTAATAAACAGCTATTTACCACCTTCAAAAAAGAAAGTGGATATTGATAGAAATTGGGCTGCATTGGAGGAGTATGTTTTATCGGTAGTTGAAGCTCACCCTCAAGCAATGATTTTATTGTTGGGTGATCTAAATGCTCGTATGGGACCTGATGATCCCTCCTTAAATGCTAAATTTAAACTATCTTATAGAGATCAAGAGGAGAGGTCTGATAATTTACTGTTACCCAGATCTTTCAAAGATAGACGATCAAACTATGCAGGGTCTTGTTTGGCCAAATTAATATTTAAAACGAACCTACAAGTTCTAAACGGCTCTACTATAGATGATTACCCCGGTAGATTTACTTATATGTCAGGGGGTTCAGCCAGTATTCTAGACTATATGTTAGTATGTACGTCCCTTTTACCTAGGGTTAAGAGTTTTAAAATTTTACCCCATTTGGATGGAGACCATCTTCCTTTATGTCTGCATATATCGGCTTTCTCTCAGGAGTTATATCTTGACACCCACTATCCAATTCAGGTGACCGGTTTAGAACAACAGAGATGCCGTGTTAGGTGGTCAAGCTGTTTGGATAGTCAGTTAAAAGAAATTCTGGCAGCAGAGGATCTTCAAAGTTATGTAGTTGCTTTTACAAATCTAAGCTCAAATGAGGACCCACTTACCTTATATGCAGACCTTGTTAGGAAGTTTATACCCCTTTTGCTAAAGGAGCGAGACCAGAGTGGCAAAAAGCCCTTCAAGTCAAAACCTTGGTTTGATAGAGATTGCTTGGAGGCAAAAAAGGTGCTTTCCCAAGCATTTGTCAACTATGTTAGCCAATATGATGGGAAGGATTCAAATTCTTACCTAACTCTAATAGAAAAGAAAAGAACTTATAAGTACTTAATCAATCTAAAAAAGAAGGAATATGTTAGGGAATCTTGGAAGGCTTTAATTCTAGCGGCCAAAGAAAAAAATTCAGCTTTATTTTGGAGTATGGTCTCAGGTCAAGGGTGGAATAAGAGCTCCTTCATGGAATCATTCATCTCACCGGATAGTTGGGTCTCTTTCTTTCAAAATATGTATAATGATACTCCCCCTCCCCTTCTCGTGTCCACAGTATTCAATGATTTACCTCTGTGGCCTGCGGTTTCGCCAAAAGAGGTGTCATCGCTTATTAGCCAGCTTAAAAGGGGCAAGGCGCCGGGTTTTGATGGTATTTCTCCTGAATTTTTGAAAGAAAATATCGATTGGTGGGCCCCTTTTTTAGCACACTTGTTTACTTATATTGATGCAACGGGAAGGATCCCAAATGATTGGGGAATGGCTGTGGTAGTTCCTTTTTATAAAAAAGGCAGTAGAAAAGACCCCGCAAATTATAGGCCTATAAGTTTACTAAGTGTCATCAGCAAGCTTTATGCCAAACATCTCCTGGAAAAATTTACATCGTGGTTGGAGCAGGATGATATAATGGTCCAGGAACAAGCTGGGTTTAGGCAGGGTAGATCTACAATGGACCATTGTCTCATACTCCAGCACCTCATTGAAAAATATTCTGGTAAGGGACCATCCTCCCTGTATGCAGCTTTTATTGATCTTAAAGCGGCCTTTGATTCCATCTCCAGATCTATTCTTTGGAACAAATTAGAAGCCTCTACTATAGACAGGAGGCTCTTAGCTCTTATACGTGTTCTTCATGAACAAACCTCATTGAGGGTGAGATGTACTGGTCAGGGACATTTAACAGATAAAATCCCCACTTTTAAAGGAGTTAGGCAGGGGTGTATGTTAGCCCCAGTTCTTTTTAACTTTTATCTCAATGATGTGGTGGACCATCTAAATGGGGCTGATCTCCACTCGCCTAAATTGGCACAGCGTCCCATTTCCATTCTCCTGTACGCGGATGATGCGGTCATTTTCTCTAGAACTCCTATTGGTTTAAGGAGAACACTCAAGAGATTTGCCAGTTATTGTAATACCTACAAACTGGACATTAATTATCAAAAGACGAAGGTGATGGCCTTCGGTAAGAGACCTCGAAGTAGAAATTGGAGTATAAATGGCCATATTCTTGAGCAGGTTACTCATTATCGTTATCTCGGAATGATTATCCAAGCTTCAGGATCCAAGGTCGCGCATAGTCATGCATCAGCATGTGTGGGAGATAGATCTGCTCAAAGTATACTGAAGTTCTTCCGCACTTCAGGGGGATATTTTGTGCCGGCAGCCTTAAAATTGTTTAGGGCCAAATCACTAACTCAGATGTTATACGGGTCACTTCTTGGACCACCAACTTCTTGTTTTGCACCTTTAGAGTTAGTTCAATCGAAATTTTTGAGAGCGGTCCTTCAAGTTCCAAAGTGTGTTTCTAATGCAATGGTTCGCCTTGAGACTGGCATGCAGAAAGTTGAAGCAAAGATCACCCTGCATTCCATCTTCCTATGGATAAGGATAAATTTAAATCCTTGTGGTTTATTACCCCTAATCTTAACTGATGATTTTCAGTCCAAGTGGATGATTGCCACTAGACAGAAAATCAGGGCAATAGGATTTTCCCCTCAAGTACTTCTCATGATGGGAAGCGATCAAGCAAGGCAAATGGTTAGGCAAAGGATAGATGATATTGAACGACAATCCGACTTACAAGGCACTCCTGCTTTTATAGCTCCTCCTAGTAACAGATATATTTCTGCACCTGCTTCTTATTTATCCATTCTGGAGGTAAATAATCTCAGGAGAGCGCTTACTTTGGCCAGATGTTCTGCCTTACCCTCTGCTGTTCTGGATGGCAGATTTAACAAGATTCCTTGGAATGAGAGACTATGTCCTTGCATACTTGGGGAGGTCGAAACCCAGGAACATGTTTTCCTGAGATGCCCTTTCTATAAGGAAGCACGTATGAGATTTATTATTCCCTTTCTGGATGGTATCTCTGAACATTCGGATAAGAAAAAATTAGAGAAACTGCTGTCAAACTCCGATTTTACTGTATTACACCAGATAGCGAAATTTTGTGCTCTGGTCGTTAAAGCCCATTAGAGCCTAGGCCTCCATTTCAGTTGCTTGCTTAGAACTATGCTGACTTCCTGGTTTTTACAAATTTTGATAGATATTAGGAAATTATGTTTTTAAATTGTATATACTTATATGCTTCATGTTTCAAATGGTTGTAAAATGTGCACTTAAATTTTATGGTTAACGTACTGGCCAAGTGCTGTAATAATAAATTACTACTTACACTGACTGCTCATATTTAGTTTACAGTCCACTGCTACTCCAAGATCTCTTTCACATACACTACTACCCAGAAGTGTATCCCCCATCCAGTATTTGTGCTTCACATTTTTGTGGCCCAGATGTAATACTGTGCACTTATCTGTGTTGAATTGCGTCCTGTTCACAACCACCCACTTCTCCAGAGTATTCAGGTCTTGTTGAATTTTAACTCTATCTTCTTGGGTGTTTGCCTGCCACTCCTCCCAATTTGGTATCATCAGCAAATATAATGAGTAGCCCATGTACCCCTTCATCCAGATAAATGATAAAAATATTGAAAAGTACCGGGCCCCAAACCGAGCCCTGCGGCACCCCACTGGACACCTCCCTCCAATCTGATGAAACGCCACTGACCACCACTCTTTGGGTGCGGTGTTAGCTGCTTTTGACTAGGTATTTTGAGAAGGCAATTCAACACAGTTAAATTTCACAAGAGAACTTTGTTTAAATTGTAGTAGTAAACTATCACGGTGGTTATCCCTCATTCCACCACCTCCGCATTCCACCACTCCGCATTCCACCACCTCACTCCCACCTTGTTCTCCAATCAGGTCTAGGAGGGCGTGGCCCATCTCTCTTTGCTAAAGTGAGCCATTTTGGAAGACAAATTATCTGGAAAGCAGGATGTAAATACAATGAAAAATAAATAAGCATCCAGATCACAGGGTCAATGTCAGTGGATATGAATTTCCCTGCAAATTACACCTGACCTAAACACTCAAAGCAGGTAAGGTCCATTCCAATGTTATCATTTTGTGATCCTGCTTGTTTCTTGAGGAGCTGCAGACATTTCATATGTTTGATTTTCACAGGATCTCAGCAGGACAAAGAGACTCAGCAGGTTACATCAGCTTATGTATTCGCTTTTTCAAAATGTGGATATGGGTTAGTGCAAATTCAAACTTAGCAATTCTTGTTACATTGACAACCTCTGCCCTGGAACTAGTCGATGGTATTTCTGGCTGTGTTTGAAAATTGCCGTTGGGAACCTTCTAATTTGCAAATCCAAGGTTATGTACTTTGCTAATGTAACTTGCATCCAGCTGACTGACATGATAGAGCAATTGAAGTGGGGTGTCTGTACTCTGTATCTACTTTAGTGCATGTTGGGTAACTCGCTTGTATAAACAAAGTCCACAGTTTTGAGGCATAAATGCTCAAAATTATATTCAGTCATTGAATTGCACTGGCTACCTGTTCCTTTGTAGAATGGGGAAGTAAGAAAAGTGCAATCCTAAAGAGACTCTAGTCTAATCCCATTTATTTCAATCATCTGTTAGAAACCATTTGATTGTAAAGTTGTTTATATTTTACATTTTAGGTATAATGCATTTTACTGTAATTATATTTATATGCATGTAATTATATTTGTATGCATGTTTTTTTTTTTATTAAAGGTTTTGGATTGTGAAGGCATATGGCCATATACAATAAATCTCTCTTGTCTTGTCATTTATTCCAATGGCCTTAGACTGGAGTAACTCTGCTTAGAATTGCACTGGAAATCAGATAAGGGAAATCAAATATTCAGATTAATTTGATTTGTACACTTAAAAACCTGAGACCTTTCTGTTATCTACAGATAAACTAAACATACTATATGCAGGAGATGGCATCTTGCTTCCACTTCCAAGAACCAATTTTCTGTTCTGCATATTCTCCAAACCTGGTCTACACTAGGGACACCCACTTGAAAAAAAAGTTTTTTTTTTAATTTGGATTTTGAGAAGGGTCTAAAATAAATAAATATTTATTTATTTATTTCAAATTTGTATTCCTCCCTCCCCGTGAGTGGACTTAGGGCAGATAACAACATATTAAAAATACAATTAAAAATTCACGTTCGTTAAAAACAACACATTTAAAACAGGATGGTGGACAGCCTTCATAGGGAGGAGTCAGATTTATACACCCCTTTTTTCCAGGCTGGCGGAGGCCCAGCCTCAGCCATATCCCTGGCAGAACAACTCTGTCTTGCAGGCCCGGCAAAAAGATAATAGGTCCTGCCGGGCCCTGATTTCAGCAGACAGAGCGTTCCACCAGGTGGGACCCAGGACCAAAAAGGCCCTGGCTCTAGTCCAGGCTAGGCAGGCCTCCTTGGGGCCATGGACCACCAACAGCTGTTTGTCCCCTGATCGGAGTGTCCTCTGGGGAATATATGGTATTCAATGGTATTCAAGCCACATTGTATCATTTTGCAATTCAGGCTTGAGTTTTTCCAGACTTATTTGGGTTCCATTATTCTCTATGGGGAGACTTTTGGTGAGCTACAATGGCTGTTTTTCAACCAAGCGACACCAAAATTGCAGGGAAGCTAGTACTGCCTGGCTACTAAAGGACCCCCTCCCACCAATTTTAAGCAAATTGGATTACGGGGTTCAATTCTACAGCCCACAAACAAGATGCCTCCAGTGATCTTACTTGCAGAAGGGGAAAGGGCTCGGCCCCCACAAAGGAGGAACAAAAGGAGAAGGAGCCAGCCGGACTTGCAGTTCCGCTGGGCCCTGAATATGGCTTGCCCCAGCCCAGAGCTGCCTTCCCTGGGCCTGGGAAATTTGGAGAATCAAAGAAAAACAAGGTGTCTGCTGTTTCTGGTAGTAAGCACCCAAACATGAAAAACTATATAGATTTTTCAATAGAGCGTTTTCTGTAATATCCCACACTCATTGACCCTCTGTTGAGAGAGCAAATTGGAAAATCTGATAAATGTAAAGTTATCTTCCTGTTGGCTACTCAGAAACAAAACTGTAGCCAAATTTTTGTATCTTGCATCTATGAGGCGAGTTGTGTATTTGTAGACTGAGTTCTGGTTGTGTCGAGTGTTTTTGTTAACATGGATGTAATTAGGGTTGCCAGACCCCCGGTGGGGGCGGGGGATCCCCCGCCCCCACCCTCCACCCCTGCCCCTACTTACCTGGCCAGCGGGGGGGGGGCGCACCTTCCAGGCGTGCCCCTCTACGGTAATGCGCGCCCCCACGCACAGCAGCCACCAGGATCAGGCCTGTTTTGGTCTGGATCAGGACCCCTGTGGAGCGCGGGAGCATTCCTTTGCTCCTCAGGGGCCCACAACGGACCCGATCCGCGTCAAAATGGGCTCACAGAAGTGATGTCATCACGCTCGCAGGAGGATGCACGCTTGCATCATGCTTGCACCCCCCCCCCCTCCCCAGGTAAGAACCAGGCCCCAATCTCCCGCTGGATGTAACCCTAGATGTAATGCTGCATTACAATAAAGTGTTTTCTGTAATGTCTGTGAATTCCAGATTTATGTAATCGTTCTGTAAAATCATGGCAACAACCCGAAACAGCAATTTTAGTGTATATTTTCAGCTTGGGAATTCCAGAATGCACATCCACAGTCTACACAATATATGAAGTGGTGAAACTATTCCTGGATTGTCCCATTTTAGGCTGCAGGTGTCAGTCATGGGAGATTGAATACTCCCTCCGACAAAAAAACAAAATGACTACATATTTAAAAGTATCACGTTAAAGAACATGTCTAGGCCAGAAGCTGTCTCCCTGACATCTAGTTTTCTAGGTACAGGGAGTGCATTCAGTCATGTGGTTCCCCATATGAAATGGGATAGTCCAGGAATGGCTTTACTGCCTCATTTACTATTTGTATAGCTTGGTCTTGAGATGGGCTATGCCCTTATGTGTATTGGAGGTGTTTACCATTGAGAAGTTATACCCTGAAACAGTAGCCCGCCTGTTCCCACATTACACTAGCCATCTGCAGCAACTTCTCGGGAATGATGCGGTTTCACCAGAGCGCTGTTTGAAAACCATTTCTATATAATGGCTGATTCCGCACCCGTTGGATAATGCACTTTCAATGCATTGTCGAAGGCTTTCACGGCCGGAGAACGATGGTTGTTGGGGGTTTTCCGGGCTGTATTGCCGTGGTCTTGGCATTGTAGTTCCTGACGTTTCGCCAGCAGCTGTGGCTGGCATCTTCAGAGGTGTAGCATCAAAAGACAGAGATCTCTCAGTGTCTCTCAGTGACACTGAGAGATCTCTGTCTTTTGGTGCTACACCTCTGGAGATGCCAGCCACAGCTGCTGGCGAAACGTCAGGAACTACAATGCCAAGACCACGGCAATACAGCCCGGAAAACCCCCAACAACCATCACTTTCAATGCACTTTATCAGTCGTTTGAGGTGGATTTTTTGTTCCGCACACACAAAAATACATTCCAAATGATCTATAAAGAAGATTGGAAGTGCATTATCCAACGTGTGCGGAATAACTCAATGTGTTGTGATTTTCCTAGATTCTAACCAACAGGGGAGCAAACGGAGAGTTTAAAGCTGCTTTCTGGGAAGTGTTAACATTTTAAACAATGAACTCACCTGGCCTTTATAATACTCCTTTACTTCAGGCGTAATAGAGTCGAAATCTCCACTGATGTAATCAGGCAAAAACCTGAAAGAGACGGAGTATTTATTTCTTATTTCCTTTTCACCTGATTTCTTTAATTTAAAAAAAATGGTGAAAGATAGAATAGAATTTGGAGGCGGGGAGAATGATATGCAAGACTCAAACAGGAGTATTTGTATCCAACATTGTGGTGCAAAGTGGAGTCAAGTCACAGCTGACTTCTGCCCCCCCCCCCCTTTCTGGGGTTTTCAAGGCAAGAGACTAACAGAGGTGGTTTGGTATCGCCTGCCTCCGCAACCCTGGTCTTCCATCCAATTACTAACAAGGCCGACCCTGTTTAGCTTCCGAGATCTGATGAGATCAGGCTTGCCTGGACTATCCAGGGCATCATTGTTAATAAAAAAGGTAAAGGTAGTCCCCTGTGCAAGCACTAAGTCATTACTGACCCATGGGGGGACGTCACATCACGATGTTTTCTTGGCAGACTTTTGTTACAGGGTGGTTTGCCATTGCCTTCCCCAGTAATCTACACTTTACCCCCAGGAAACTGGGTACTCATTTTACCGACCTCGGAAGGATGGAAGGCCGAGTCAACCTTGAGCTAGCTATCTGAACCCGGTTTCCGCCAGGCTCAAACTCAGGTTGTGAGCAGAGCTTGGACTGCAGTACTGCAGCTTACCACTCTGCGCCACGGGGCTCTTCATTATTGTTAATAGCCACCATTGTTAATATCCATTTTTAGATCTGTAGAAAAATGTTACAGCCTGAATCAATAGGATCCTCTAGGAAAATGTAACTGAGGCTAAATGTTTAAGCTTAAACTATTACGCATCATTCTGACTGCCACTCTTATGTCCATCAAGAGACTTTTTAAAAAAATCCTCTCGTGAGCATGTCAAAAATTCTTTTTTACCGCTTTAAGTTTCCAAGACTGTTCAAGGAAATCAAAGTTTAAAGCAAGCAACATTCTAGGAAGCTGAAATAACTACATTTGTGACTCCAAAATAGTAAAGAATCCAATACCACCTTTAAGACTAACCGATTTTATTGTAGCATAAGCTTTCGAGAACCACCGCTCTCTGTGTCAGATGCATCTGATGAAGAGAGCTGTGGCTCTCGAAAGATTTTGCTTCAATAAATTGGTTAGTCTTAAAGGTGCTATTGGACTGTTTCCTATTTTGCTACTACAGACTAACACGGCTAACTCCTCTGGATTTGTGAGTCCAATAACACACTGGAGGGTGGGACAATGGCTTTGAGCTAAGATGTGAACATTGTCTTTTTGCGTTGCCAAACTTTCCAATAATGAAGGGATGGATTACAACTGAAAGTAGAATAATTCTACGTCAAAGGGAAGCATGCCCATAAGGATGGGGAATTGTCTCAGCAATATGTGATTAAATCATCTTGTATGGTTTTGATTTCATCTTAACCTGTCCCTTTGTTCTAGGAAACACTGTCTATGTAACCAATCAGGAGGTTAGACTTTTTCTCAGCATGGGGTAGGTGGAAGAGCTGAAAGCTTGGCCTCTGACCACTGTTGTTCGCTCTATGCAACATCACAAAAGAAACAATAATGTGATTTAACATTTGTAGGCAGAGCTTCTTTTCAGCCAGAATGCAGTGGAACTCATTTCTGGCACCTCCTTTGACCTTCCCATCAGGTCTTCAGCAACAGTGCTCTAATAGCTCTACATGGTGCTAAGAGGATAAACAAAGGAAGCATGAGTTCTGGCACCTCTTTTCAAGAAAAAACACTGTTTGTAAACAGCCATATAATGGGCCTCAAGTGTTGGGAAGGGCTTTGTTCAAGTGCTCATCAGGGCTTGGAAAAGGTAAGCTGACCCACCTACCTGTCAGGAAGGAGCAGGTGGGTGTCCATGATGAAAAAGGGCTGTTACAATGCAGAGAAGTGATACAGAGAGAAGCAGACAGAGGCTGAACAGTCAAGAGGGTTTTCTCTACCTTTTCTTGTGTGAAAAACTTTCCCTTTATTTTACTCCCACCCGAAAAATGGCTTTCGTCTAAGTTTTTCCATTTTATCTCCAGGCCTTCACATCTTTGATCTTTGGTATGATCTTTTCCAAATCTTTGGTACAATCTTTGCAGGAAGTGTGTACTCCAAGCATGTTATCCTGCCTTCTGGAAAGTACAACGAACATTTTCAAAGGTCTCACCTGCATCAATGCAGTTTCCCTTCTGTCAGTCCCTTACAGCTGCCATTTTCACCACCGCTCGACTCAAGGGTTTTTTGAAGGCTTTTTAAAAAATTGGTAATTTGGGTGCATGGTATTCCTTGAGAATGAAAAGCTTATTCCCCAGTTGTCTCTTCTCTCATACCCTTTAACTAATTCAGAGCATTTTTGGATATTCATCAACCGTGGTTAGAGAATGAAGGAATCCTCCATTTACAGAGACAACCAATTTTTCCGTAACTGTTCTATGGGCTACCAATGAAGTTTGCTCTGGGGGGGTGCAAGAAATTAGATACGTTTGTCTGGGGCCCAGCCCCTGAACTTGCCAGAGGAGGGGGAGGGGAGGCAGCTGGCAACAGAAGGAGAAAGAGAGAGACCCCAGTCTCAGGAGAGCAGAGCAGCAGTCAAGCCACAGAGGGTCAGAAGGGGCAGGTAGAAGCCAGCTAGCCCCACCCTCCAGTGGGAGGCTAAGAGCCCTGACAAGGGAAGTAAGGACAGCCAGGAGGGGACCAGGTCAGAGGGAGAAGGCACAAGAGATAGGGACAGCCAGACTGACAGCAACCTTACCAGCAGAAAGGCAGCAAAAGCAGCACAGGGTCATGCCCCAACCTGCAAACAGGGAGGAAAGGAATAATAGGGGGCAGCTAAGGCAGCCTGAAGCTTGGAGCAGAGGAGGCTTCGCAGCCAGCCAAGAGAGCACAGCTGTAGCTGCCCAAAGCAGCCAGGCTAGCTACCCGAGGTGCAGCTGCTCGAGGCAGCCCAGGCCAAGGCTAGAGGGCTGGCAGGTGTAGCCAGGAATGAGAGAAAAGATATAAGGGAAGTCCACCCACAGGGCAGGGTGGGTTTTTGTGTAGGAGCGGGCTGGAGGAGGGAGAGGGAGAGAGGGAGAGGGAGAGAAAACCCACATCACTGGCCACAAGGCTGGGAATGCCTCTACAAGCTGATCTTTGCGGGAAATCCTACAGAGAATGGTCCCCTGATGGAACATCCAAATGACCAATATGAGACAAGAATGGCAAGAAAGAAGCCCGTAAAGGGTTTGAGAAACTGAAAACAAATGAATATCTAGTGACATTCACAGTGTCATCCTAAGTACAGTTATAACCTTCTAAATCCATTGAATTCAACAGGCTTAGAAGGGTATAAGTCTGCTTAGGACAACGCACTAAGCACAAAGTAAAATATCATATACCAGTGGTTCCCAGCTTTTTTGATATGATGACCCAAAGTCCAAATTTACTTTGTATGGTGACCCATCCTGGGCTGGCCTAAGAGATTGAGGGGGGGGGCACACAGGGTTGAGGAGATGCAAGAAGATGACAGATGTCAGCAAAGAAGTAGGTGGCAAATGGCTTAATGCAGTACATCTCCCACAACATGTAGAGGGTAGTAAGGCACTGCTAGGGGCTGTGTAAGCGGTTAGGCTGCTATGGGGCAGTGTTAAGTCAGAGACTATGCTCACACACACCTCTTTCTCTCCTTCTCTCTTTTCCATGTGCTGAACAGCTCCCACCGACTCTCCAGCCTTTCCTCCCCTTCTCTCACATACTATCATAACGTTCCTGGTTGTCAAACAACTCTCCCGCCTTCATTATTGTCATGAAGGGGGAGGGCAAGGCGAGAATGTGAGAAGCTGGAAAGGAAGGAGAGGAGAGAAGGAGAAGGGCGCAAAGGGCAGGAGCAGCTATTAGGGACCCGTTTTCAGAGGCTTCATGGCCCACTTTTGGGTCCCCCAACCCACAGGTTGGGAAACAATGCCATATATCAAGGCTTCTTCATCTGGCACACAAGTGTACACTTTATTAAGATCTGACCCTCACAAATGGCAGAGAATTTCATCAGCAACATTAAGCGCAGAACCAAGGTGTATGATGAGGACAATGGTCCAGCTTTTTGCGTTTTAATTGTTGTAATTATGCTTCAGTTCTACCTTAGAGGCATTTTTGTTACTTTTTTGCTGTTTAATATGATTCCAGGTCTGACTGTTCCATTAAAACTAACAGAAACGATGACGTTGGGCACCTGGTGCTATTTTTCAAAAGCAGCCGTCATAAACAAAAACACTTTTCTACATTTCCCTTTGATATCTTGAATAGGACAATTTCAGATCAATCGAGCCGTTGTGAGCCGGTAGTCATCAAGGCTTATTTGCCTTTCAGTCTTGTCAAATGGGAATCAGTCGCATACCTCCTACATAACCACACTGTCTATTATAAATTAGTCATTCACGTAAAATGCTACATGACTGTGCATTTAATTTGGTTTTCATTTTCTCCGTAATAAATGACTAAATCAGAACTGTATGGAATCAGGAAAGGTTGGTTAATCAATTTGATATTATGAAATATTCTTTTTCCACAATATTCTTCTTCCAAAATACTCTTCCACACATGAAAAGTATATTATGGTTCATTGTAGAATGACTGCCCGTGCAATAAGCAGAGGAATATCCTTCCAAATCCATTAAAATCAAAGGCCTTAGAAGGGTTTAACTCTGGCCGTTTTCACACTGCTTACCAGCCACAGAACATTGTGCCGAGCTCCCGGAACGACAGTGTGTTCCCGGTGTGATTCCAAGACGCTGTCGTTCCGGGAGCTTGGCGCGATGTTCTGTGGCTGGTAAGCAGTGTGAAAACAGTTTCTGTTTGGGATTGCACTGTGCATTAGTTGGTGATACATGAGAAAAATTATGGTTGATTGCAGCTAAAAACTCCAAGAAATGGGAAGGGAGGGGATCAGTTCATTAGAAGGAGGTTCCAATATCTAGGTCTCTTGACTACCACCAAGGAGAGGCAGTTTCAACAATCAGAACTAGACATGGGCATGAACAGAAAAAAACCTGAACATGGTGTTCATTCTTCGTTGCCATCCACGAAAAAATGAACATTGACGAACATGATCTGTTCACAAACATGTTCGTTGTTCGTGGGGGCCAGCAGGCTCTCCTCCAGCCATCAAGATCCCTACCACACCGCTCTCAGAAACCCTACCTGAGCAGACAGCAGGAAATGTACCAATAATAAATAATAGCTTGGCCCTAGAGCCTGGCAGCAGCCCTGGGACTTGAAGGGGTAGATCCCTACCGCACCACACACAAAGAAAATTCAAGCTCCAATGAACTCTCCCTGTCTCTCTCTAAAAATGCCAACAGCAACTGTCTCTCTCTCACTGTCTGCAAAACCAGAGCTGGGAGCCCCCCTTCCCCCTTCTCTTTGCTTCCTTGTAACAAATTTGGAGCTCCACACTTGAAAGGAAGACCTGCCTAACAAGCCAAATTGGGCTTAGATTGGGGTTTCCAGGGCAACAGCAGGAGTTCAGACAGAGTTCAGGCAGTCCCTGCCTCCGGTTGCCAAGGGAATTGATTGCAGATGCCAGATTGTCTGGCTTGACGAACAGCAAGGAACAGCAACCAACGAGGCTTGCAATGACCACCTGTTCGTTTAGAATCGGGCCTCACGAACATCTTGTTCGCGAACCGCTGATTGGGCTGTTCGTGGCATTTTTTAGTTCATATTGCTGTTCGTGCCCATCTCTAATCAGGACCAGGCTTGGATTCAGTGTGTGGGAACAAGAACAGAGACAGAAATAAGAAAGTAACAGACACTCTTCCATTTCCAGTTTGGTTTGGGACATCCACTGATCTCTATTTGATCTGTTTACTGGGCAGGACCCGCAGCCGAATTAAAAACAGCCACACAATATGGTGATGTGGGACTGATTGTGATTGGTGATGTGGCAGTGCATGACCACTGCTGAAATCACACCAATGCTACTGTTAGGTAACTGCTCTATTGTTATATCAATGTGGGTCTCTAGGACTGGAACCCAAAGAGTGAAAGACTGGTAGTGCTGATTTTCCCATTCTGGTAGCAGCCACCCATGGAATGCTATTCACTTAGAGCCAAGCTACAAGTGACGCCTGACCCAGGTTGAACACTTGTCAGCTTCCCTCAAGTTTTGATGGGAAATGTAGGCATCCTGGTCTTGCAGCTGTAATGGAGAGCCGAGCTGTAAAACCAGGACACCTACATTTCCTCTCAAAACTTGAGGGAAGCTGACAAGTGTCCAACCTGTGTAAGGCGTCACTTGTAGCTTGGCTCTGAGTATCCCAAACATCAAGGGGGGTTTATCAGAATTAGAAAAGATCCATTCATGTGCAGTTGACTGAGATCAGTCCTTCTGGATCCTGACCTATGAGCAGGATGTGATTATTTTTTTGTGGCGGGGGAGTGGGAGAGAGACCTTATTGATATATCCCTATTTCGCTTTAACTTCTTTCTCGTTGCCTGTAATAAGTACTCCTAAAAGTTAATGATGCATCAGGTCTGGGATTCATAATACCCTCAAACAAACAAAGCCCCATTTTCAAAACCTGTGGGCTTGTTATTCTGTTTTAAACTCTTCACAGCATCTTTCCAAAATATATGTCTTCTTTGCGGTAAACAACATAAGAACAGTGGCATTGGGCTATTTAATTTACTTTAATCACCTCACTTGGTATTTCATATCAACTTATAAATTTTATGTATGCTGGCATGGCTTGTGAAATCTATTTTTTTCTTCCAATTAGCACTTACAATGATCCATTGCACATTCCACAGAAAGTATCATCGAAGCCGGCATTGCGCATGCAGAAACAGATCGGTGCATGCAGAAAGTACTTTCTACAAAGTCTGCAGGGAGGCTGACCTTCCAATCCGACTGGCATAGTGCGGGTTCTTTCGTTCAGTTCATACTCTAACAGTGAAATCCTAAGCAGAGTTTTTAAAAAATCTATTTTCCAGGCTAAGCCCACTGAAATCAATGGGCTTAGACTGGAGTAACCAGGGGTTATTTTGTAGAAAAAGAGCTGGAGGAACTCATTAACATAATTCATCAGCATAACTCATTAGCATATGCCACGCCCTTTGACATCATCAGAAGTATGTCATTAGCATAACTGATTTGCATATACCACACCCCCTGACATCACCTATCCTGGCTGTTTTGGACCCAATCTTGGCCATTCAGGGCTGAAATTGGGCCCAGAATGGTCCGGATCAGGGCGCTGCTGAGTAGGAGAGTGATCCACCACCCGTCAGAGACCCGATCTGGGCCGTTTTGGCCCCAATCCAGGCTGAAATGGGCCCAAAATGGCCAAGAGTCAGGTGGGCGGGGCTACCTGACATGTGGCCTCTTGGGGGAACTGTCGGAACTGCGTTCCTGTGCGTTCCCCCTCGAAATGAGCCCTGGAAGTAACTTTGCTTAGGATTTCACTGCAAGTTGTCATATACATCACACTACAGTTACACCAGTGTGAAGTGGGGGGGGGGAGAGGATGAACTTGATTGGCTGAGATCCAGCTTCTATCTCTGCTCAGCACATCCCTTATCTTAGTCTACCTCAAAGAATGATGGGGAAGAAAATGGGCCTTGTCCAATTGTGAGCTCCCTTGAATGCCTGAGGGCAAGTTGCACAAGCAATTAATCAATGGGAAATGTGTCTGGATGGCAGCCAGCGGATCGCAGCCAAAGTTCCCAGCGCTAACTCCAGCAAAGGACAGAACTTGATAGCTTTCTTTCCACATCTAATGCATATACCGGCAGGGCAGGGCAATAAGTTATGAAATGGATAAAGGAGCCGTGTTTTCTCTTGGTAGAAAAAGAACCACTGGTTATTGCTGTCACTGCATACTCCCACTTTGCCCCCATGTTGTTCTCTAGGGGCCACCAACCCCCTGAAAGCATGATTTCAGAGGACATGTTCTGCTGTGGAAGGAGGAGAGAGGTAGGACAGTTTTGCTTCCACAACACTCCACTCATATTATTCAGGATCCAAGCCAAAAAATGCAACCGGACACTATGGTAATTCTATTGCGGTGCCAGGGAGCAATAACACTGTGGAGGGACATAGTGAGACCCTTCCCATTTTATCCTCCGTTGTGTTCTGGGCACCCCACGTACCATCCAACTGTGCAGAGGTCTGAGCCGTCTGGTTCTCCTTCCTCAAAAGAGTGGAGGAAACTAATCGGCTTTCGGCTGGCTGTTTACACGTGAAAATGTGAACGCACAAATTATACTGACCCAGAGATATTGATGGGCAGCCTCTCTCCAGGGCCTCAGGTCTTTCTCATCAATGGATCCTTTTAACTGTAGATGTCAAGGACTGAACGTGGGACCTTTAGCAGACAAAGCTGTCAGGTTCTGGCAGTTAGATCCTCACACACTCTGGTGTATGAGTTAAAGTTACTTTATTAGAGATCCATCAGTATCAGCAAACATAGACAAGGGTATTGGCAGAAGTGACATGTGTAAAGTTGGAGGGGTTAGTTATAGGGAAAGTTCCCGCCTTTAGGATATGGACGGTTAGGATTCTGGCGCGAAGGAGCCAGAAGGGGGGGAGGGGGTTTGAGACAGGAGGAAAGAAGAACTGTAGGAGAGATGAAGTTATTTTCAGTTCCTAGGAAGAAGCCGGCACTCAAGGACACATTCTCAAGCGGCTGTGAAAACGAAAGTAGACATCACAGCAGGCACCTGTAAGATAAACAACTCCCAGCTAAACAGGCCCCCAATATGCAACTTCACATACTCTCAGAGGATCAGCACACAATACAGAGCAGATGCACTGCTGCTGAGCCATGGTCCCTCTCCCAAAAGGGCTCAATTCACAAATGAATGTGGGAAAACACTTGAGGGAGACCGTTGAATTGGTAGAGGGAACTGAAAAGGGACATGTGCCCTTCCTCCACCGTGGTGTTTCAGAGCCAGCCAGAGTTGATTGTATGGACTGGGGTAAAAATTGTTCTGGCTATAACTTCAGTTACACACAGAACTCTGGTATTGGTAGACCTGGACCTGTTTCTTTGCTTTGCTCATTAAGAGCTCATCTACACACTGTGGCAACATGGTTGCTTCTGTATTGTAACTTCACTCAGCTCTGCTCCAGAAATGTAGGTCTGGGCTCCACCAGCGTGCAGAATCTATGACATCAGCCTTTCTTACCTTTTCTAAATTACTATAAAAGCAGCCGGGGATGGAAGCCACACCGAAGCAGCAACCAAGCTGCTCCTCTAGAGAAACAACTACCCCGGTGAGCAGAGCTGCAACTGGTTAAAGACTTTTTAAAGCTTCATATGTTAACTCGCTAATCAATCTACCCTCCTTGAATAAATACCGCACTATCAAATATATAGATGCCATTTTGGGATTCCTTAATGAAGGTAACAGTTGACTAAGTAACAGACATCTCATTTATTTTGGGGAAGGTCATCTTAGAATGCATTTAATCAATCAAGAGAAGGACAGAGATGATTTACAAAAAAAGGGAAAAGACTCTCTGTACTATGCATCCTTTCACTGTGGGCATCTCTCGGATGTTCACCTTTGAAATCTGTACACAGCATATTAATCAGTTAATTGCAATGA
The DNA here is from genome assembly GCF_028583425.1 of Eublepharis macularius. Taxonomy (NCBI): domain Eukaryota; kingdom Metazoa; phylum Chordata; class Lepidosauria; order Squamata; family Eublepharidae; genus Eublepharis; species Eublepharis macularius. Next base: position 20,697,050 of record NC_072800.1, on the reverse strand, counting down.
TTAACAAAGTCACTGCTGCAGTTATATTCCAGAAGAGCAGCGGTGTTAGTGAGTCCAGTGGAGGCAGCGAGATTGCTGAATTGGAGTTCACTGGCCAACTGGACACAATGCTTTAAAGGAGACCTAGGTTGATGGAATCACTGCACGCAGTAAAGATTTCAAAAGAGGCTTCTAGCAAACTGAACACTACCCTCAAAAGGCTCTGGGTATGCCTGGATTAATGTACACTTAAGGGCCTGAATGGATTGCAGCAACTTCATTTGATGGACTCAGGTATGGTTATCTGTTTATTCATCTTTAATCCTACTTTGTATAACAGTCCGCTCACTAAGTGTGTGTGAGTAAGAGAGAAAGAGAGTTTGTATTAGGGACATGTATTTGGATATTAGTTAACTTTAAAAGGATCAGAAAATTATCCTTAATAGTAAGTAATCCAAATTTTTGTTGGGGGGGGAAGAGTTGGTAACACTTGAAAAAATTTGGACCTGCTATTCTGGTGCTTTGCTGTCTGGCTTAAGAGTTCATGAACATCACAGGGAGGGGAGACAAAGTCAATCAGCAGACATGTAACTGACAGTACACAGATCTTGCCACTGAAGAGACTTTTCCTCATAGGCTTCTATATCAGTGGTTCCCTTTTTCCATGAGCTATTCTGCTATCTACTGCCGCACCAGCTAGAGACAAGGGCTAACATTTTACTTATTCTAGAGTGGAGGCAGTGATGGTGACTTGGAGAGAGGGATACACAAAAATATTACAATCCCTCGCCATTCCCAATGGTAGATGCTAAGGCGGGCTGACAAAGGCAAATCTTTAGCTCTAACCCCAGAGCTGTAGGCTGCAAGGAAGTTAGAGAGAAATCTACACGTTCACCCTCCCGCCCTGATGGACAGGCAGGGAAACAGTTTCCTTGCACTCCTTATTTATTGTTTATTAATTTATTTATTTCATTTATGCCCCACCTTTCACTGCAACGGGGACCCAAAGAGGCTTACATTGCTCTCCTATTTTATCCTCATAACAACCCTGTGAGGTAGGCTAGGCTAAGAGTGGGTGACTGGCCCAAAGTCACCCAGCAAGTTTCCATGGCATAGCGGGGACTCAGACCTGGGTCTCCCAGATCCTAGTTGGACGCTCTAATGACTAGAGACAAGCATGTCACATTAGTTGACTTCTCAGGATGGGTTTAAATGATTGGTCTGGGAAGCAAAAGGAGGGTCCACGGAGAATCTTAGTGGGAGTGGGAGGCAGAGGTTCTCAGCAGCCCTGAATCTCAATAATGTCTTCATTTGAATTGCAATATTAACATCGGGGCTTTTTTTCAGGGGGAACATGGGGGTACGGAGTTCCGGCACCTCTTGAAAATACTCGGCAATAGTGCTTGAAAATAACATGATTTCCAAGAATCCCGTGTGTTTCTTCCTCATTTCCCTCTTGAGAGTTCCGCCACCTCTTTTCCCATAAAAAAAACCCGATTAACATCCACAGAAAAATATACAAAAAGAGAAGTCATCAGATCCCGTTTTTCTTTCTTTTTTTTACTTTAAAGCAGATATAGGAGCCCCACTTGATTTCGCAGCAAGGATTGTGGGACGTGGCATTAACCCTTTCCCACACACCATTTCTTGTATGAAATTCCCTCCCCTCATAATTTCCCTCTCAAAGGGTTGATGCACAGCAAAGAAAGGTGTGGGAGAGGACAGGATTTGGCTTCCTTTGCCCGGATGCTCTGCTGTTGTTTAAAAACAGCCAGCCCACCCACCGCTTGAGACTCGAACAGGAGGACGCTTGAATGCGTGAAGAGTCCGCTGAGGAAATCTCGCAGACTGCAATCAAAAAAAGGTAGGTGGTCACTCCACAAACTTTACCCTTCAAGACTCCTAAAGAACACAAAGCGGCCAGCCATGGGCTTGCTACTGAAACAGGATGTTTTAATTAAGAGGGCAAAAATGGGAGAACTGGATTCTGCTGCTGCAAGCCTGTGTAGTTTCCACACCATCTCCTTATGCTTATACCTAGAACCACCACCACGGGCATCAGACCTAACCACATGACCTGGGCAAACCATGTTGTTGCAATTATACAGTATGGCTGCAATGTTAAGCCTGACCCCAGAGAAGAGTAAGGAGGCAGGGGCTTGCAACCTAGGACCCAGCACCTTACTTCCTGTACCATCACAGCCATGAGCAAGAGGACCAACCTTCCTGTAGTAAGTCACGCACCATCCTGCAACCTGAGCCATCTCAGCAAACACATGTGCCTCGGGAGCCAGTCTAGGGCTGCCAACTCCAGGCTGGGAAATTCTTAGAAATTTGGGGGGTGGCGCTTGGGAAGGGCAAGGTTTGGAGAGGGGGAGGGTCTTCACCAGGGTATAATGCTACAGACTCCACCATCTGAAGCAGCCATTTTCCCCCAGGGGAATTGATCTGTAAGAGAACTCCAGACCTCACCTGGAGGTTGGCAACTCTAAGCCAGTCATAGCAGAGCGGTCGTGATATAAGCTTTCTTTCTGACTTGGCTCCTCCACGCTAATAACTTTTCTGTTGTGGAAAGATCTAGACTGGCTCCATCGGCTTCTTGAATCTGTTGATACCAGAGACTTGACACCCCCCCTCCCGTTTCAAACAACATACAGATATTTCGCAGGAATGCCTATATTTCTGGACAATGCATATGTTACAATGCAACCAGTCTATATGGTAGGAATGCCACTCAGATATACACCTGTGTAAGAGTATTGTAGCGGAAACGGACATAAGCACAATTAAGTAATCAGATTGCACAGGGAAGCCATTGAAATTCACAAGCATAAGTAAAACTTCAACAGGAAAGAAGAGACTTTAAGAATGAATAGAGCATGGTTTCCAGTTCTGAAAAACACCAGGCTAACAAAATACTCTATACCCGACAATAACCCTGCAGAGAAGATTAGCATATCAAGCACCAATCCATATGCAAAAGAACCTCCTCAGGATACAGTGAGGCATTAGCACTCTATTAGGATTCCACACCCTGGGAAACCCTTACAGGATGACACAACTCAACCCACCTTTCTGAGTAGATATAAATCACCTGCAAACATCTCCTCCACAGTTTGACACTGAGAGATCCCCGTCTTTCGGTGCTACACCTCTGAAGATGCCAGTCACAGCTGCTGGCGAAACGTCAGGAACTACAATGCCAAGACCACGGCAATACAGCCTGAAAAATCCACAACAACCATCGTTCTCCAGCTGTGAAAGCCTTCGACAATATAACAATTAAGTAACTTTTCTGGTTCCCAATTGACTGTAGTCATGTAAGGGGCAGGATCATTATGACATTATGGGTGGTGCCACATGCCAAGCAGAAGTATAATTACAGATGAGGCAAACTTGTATTCCACACATTCAATTGAGAGCCAGAAGTACCATTAGTTATGTACGTTCATCGTGTAATCCACTAGTTGAACCAGCGATGGAGTCATTGGTATGTACGGATATTACACAAAATACAATGTGGTGCTCGCACGTCTTCAGGGGACGAACCTGCTGTGCCTTAATGTTACATCTGTCGGTAAACACAGTTGTTATATGGTATAAAAAAGTAAGCTCAAGAAATCCTGTTAAACTATGCTGTCTTTTGCAGCCAGCTCTTGAATAAATCCTTTAAACCTTGGTGAAAAAACCTTGTTTCTCTCGAGATGATATGTTTCTGGTTACATTATGTCACACAATTCTCCTGGTTTTTGAGAAGGCATGAACAATTCCCAAACAGAAGTACAATTTCATACATTCGCAAGATGTCTCTGGTTCTTTTATGGTTTATCCTGCTTAAATACTGTACATGAAAAAAGAGGCGCCAATGTTTTCAGTTTCTCTCTCTTCCTCTCTTTGGTCTTTCCTCCTTAATTTCAACCGATACAGGAGGCTTTCATTCTATGAATTTCACAGCCTTGTAAAAGTGTGCCTTTAATGCAAATGACAGAACCATTGATCAAAATACTGAGCTACCAGCAGAATTATTGACTCCACGATAAGATATGCAGTGACCTAGATATAATGAGCTTTTTAAAGTAAATAAGGAAGTTCTTGCTGGTAGTTAACATGCTGACAGCATAGTCAGAATTGTTTAACTATGAAGGTGATTGATCCAGGAAATTATGAAAATGTAAAACTGAAGTCCAAGTATGCAGGTCTTTCAGGATGAAAAAGATTAACAAATGATTTATTTATAGTCCGCCTTTCCCACTGAGACCCAAGTGCAAGTGAAATACAGGATAATCAGGGCTCATTTCGAGGGGGAACATGCAGGAAAACAGTTCCGACAGTTCCCCAAAGTGGTCACATGTCAGGTGGCTCCACCCACCTGACTCTCAGCCATTTTGGGCCCATTTCGGCCTGGATTGGGGACAAAACAGCCTGGATTGGGCCTCTGATGGGTGGTGGATCACTCTCCTGCTCAGCAGTGGCCTGATCCTGACCATTTTGGGGCCTTTTTCGGCCATTTTCAGTCACTTTTTGCCCTTTTGGGCCCAATTTCGGCCCTGAATGGCCAGGATTGGGTCCAAAACAGCCAGGATAGCTGATGTCAGGGGGTGTGGCATATGCAAATCAGTTATGCTGATGACACACTTCCAGTGATGTCAAGGGGTGTGACATATGCTAATGAGTTATGCTAATGAGTTCCTCCAGCTCTTTTTCTACAAAATGACCCCGGGCCCTGAGTATAATCAACAGCTAGGAAATTCACTGAGCAAAATACAATAATGAACAACAATTAGGGCACTGAGTGAGCAGATACCATAGGGAATGGTAGCAGAAAATCTGGAGACAAGCACAAAGTTGAGCACAGAGATGAAATGTTTCTGAAACAAACTAATTAACAGGGCATATTTAATAACATCCAAAGAGTTTATTGTCTATAGCCATAGGCCATCACAATTTACCAAACATCGACTAATAAACAGTTAAATCCATTATCACAGTTTGCAAAAGTTAATTAAAATTAATTAAAACAGTACAGTATGCCAAACTATCCCAGGAATCACGAAACAGCCTCATTCAGTACCACCTTAGATCTTATCTTTTTGGCTGCAAGTACAAACTGAGAGACTCTATAGGACACATGGTTATCAGTGTCAGATAACAAAAACACAATCTTCTCGATTTCAGAGTATGTCTTTGTCACTGATAGGATTCTGGCCAAGAATTTAGCTCTGGGTACACTATATAATGGGCAATAAAGTAGGTAGTGGGAAAGGTTCTCCACTGTAGGTAATCCACAAATGCAGGTGTGATGTTCCATAGGGATGTGAGAATAACGCCCTGCCAAGAGAGCTGTCTGCATCATCTGAAAGCGCAGAGCAGTGAAAGACACTCGGAGGTTATAATGAGAAATACTGGCTAGGTAGGGAGATCTTAAATGGTCAAATCTGATTAGCTTACACCAAGGAGCTGCCTTAGATTTTAATACTGATAGCTGATACATCACTGGATTTAATAACATGGAGACTCCCTAATATATCTACGTCAGCATAGTCTATAGCCCCCCGTCTTTCAGCAATGTCTTATGACGCATCCCTATAACTGAGGTAGAAAGGCCTCCTGATTAAATTTTGCAGAAATCCAGGAGACTGGGAGCTTTCCTGACCTCTGCAGGCAGGCCGTGCCATAAGCTGGGGGTTACCACAGAGAAAGCACAAGCTGTTGATTTTGCCCAACTGCAGGGAGGGCATCTGCGGATCATTTCAATATACAACAGACTACTGAAAACAGGGCGAACATAAAAAAAAACACGTGGCTTTAATTTGTTAATTAATTGCAAACGTTCAGAATCTTAAGATTATTTTTGAGAAAAAGCTTAACCAGTTAGCAAATAATGGCGCTTAGGAGATGCACGAGGCTCAAAAACTAATTGAAAACCTAAACTGAGAAGGTTCAAAAGCCAAACTGAAAGATAATCCGTCTGCAGAGGGTCTGCGGGGGAAAAAAACTTTGTTGGATGCAGGAGCTTGGCAAAAGGTTGTGGATCCATCCCAGACCACAGCGCAGACAAGGACCACTCAGCAGGGAAGATCAACAGTGTGACAATTTGCCCAGTGGGTCCTTTATTGTTCACTCTTGGTTACACTCGGCACAGAAGGACCGTTTTCTTCACTCTTCCTCACCTCCTAGCTCCGTACTAAGTTGAACTGAGCTTTTAAGTTTCTTCCTAGTGTATGTGTTTGCCCTTTTGCTTTAGCTTCACCCCTTTGACTTCTCTGCCTCTGAGCTATAACAACAACAACAACGTGCTTATATACTACCCTTCTGGACAGATTAGTGCCACACTCAGAGTGGTGAACAAAGTCAGTGTTATTATTATCCCCACAATACAGCTGGGGCTGAGCGGAGTGGCTGACCCAAGGCCACCTGCTGAGCTCATGGCAGTAGTGGGATTTGAACCAGCACAGTGCTGATTTGCATCCCCACCAGTTAATCACTATGCTACAGCAGCTCCTCGAGCCCCTACAGTGTTAGCAACTTCACCTGGAAGAGCCCCTCATGCTTCCTCATGCCACAGCCTGCTGGTCCAAGGCCAAACATACCTGACTGGCTTCCCTGTCCACTGAGCCTGACTCCCTCCTCCGTCTGGCTCCCCAAGTGTTGATTCTCCCTGCCAGACTTCTACCAAGCACAGGGTCGTATTATTCCTAAGGCTGACTGGGCTGAAGCCTAGGGGCCCCATAAAGACTAGGGACCCATCAATTTTTTTGCTAAGGCACTGTTACCTGCGCCCTAGGGCTCTAGTGATTAAAGGCACCCTAGCAATACATGTACATATATATTTATCCATATCTCATATATGAATAGAATTCTTCAGGAGACCTTCAAAATGGATATAGAGCTATGTTCTGCGGTCTAGTACCTACCATACCAGGGTCAGGCTATCAGCTGTAGTGGGGTGAAGGACTGAAGTGCTGAAGATGGACCGAAATACCTGAAAGCCTAGGGGCCCAGCCATGGGTTAATACGGCCCTGACCAAGCAGGCATTTACTGGCGTAGACCCTGAGGAAGTCTCCACTCCCCCTGATAGTTCCATGTGAAAATTTTGAGCTGAATCTTGTCAGGCAGTTTATGCAGTGGCCATATGACACAGCCCCAGGCTGTGTCAAGGACCAAGAGCCCTTTGGCTCACACCAAAGGCTCGTGCCTCTGGCCATATCTAGGGTTACAACATGGCTGGAGGAGAATGTCCTCTCTATTAGCAACAAATCCTGAGGAGTTAGCTGTCAGAACTGACGAAGAGAGCTGTGGCTCTCGAAAGCTTATGCTACAATAAAGTTGGTTAGTCTTAAAGGTGCTGCAGAACTCTTTACTATTATATTAGCAATAACAGCATCTTTATATCCAATCACCTGCTGGAACAGCGTCTTAAGTATCTGTCTGTATGCCTCTAATTAAATTGTTCCCCCCCCCCAATACATATTTGTATGCAAACCACTTCAAGTCCCCAGAATGGGGAAAAAACAGACGTTAAAGGCTTACATAAATTAATAAATCTCATGCCATCTAAATTATTCACTGGAAAGCAGTGATTTAAGAACAGCGATAGAAAACTAGGCGCAGCTCTGCCTGCACAAATGCTTTCAAAGAAGGGTTGCGTCCACAGGGAGACACGAAAACACGTCACTATCACGGCAGTGACAGCAAACGGGGCAGAAACAGGTAGGAACGGAGTCTGCGTGCCCATGTGACCACTGCAGTGGTTGTGTCTGCCACCTCCACTCCTGGATCTTCTCTCTTTTCTCACAGGCACAACGATGATTTAAGCACCCCCATAGATCAACCCCCCCCCCACAGTTTCCCCTTTGAGCCAAATTAAAATAGGTTTATTTTTAATTTAGCTTAGAAGGGAAAAAATAAAATTATCAGACACTTTGGGGTGTCCCCAGTAGAGATGGGCACGAACCGGGAAAAAAGTGAACCATGTGGTTCATGGTTCGTCAAATTTCACGAACCACGAACCACAAACTTTCACGAACCTGCCCCTGGTTTGCGAACCAGTTCGTTTGGTTCATGAAATGTCACATCTGGGTCAGAAAATCATCACGTCTAGGTCAGCAGAAGGCCACTTCCGGGCCAGAAGAAGGTCACTTCCAGGTCAGCCGAAGAGCTGCAGGAAGTCCATCCCGTTGCCTAAGAAACTGATTGATTGGCACCAGGCTGTCTGAAGTCACAAACCAAAAAATGAACCAAACGAACCAGCCTAAAGTTTGTGGTAGTTCATCAGAAATGGGATCTGACAAACCACGGTTCGCAAACCACGAACCGGCCTGGTTTGTGCTTAATTTTGGTTCATATTTCGGTTCGTGCCCATCTCTAGTCCCCAGGTCCTTGTGTAGAAGCAGTCATGCTTACTACATATGAAAAGCATCACCAAATGACATTAAGAGTCTCTGATATACAAGGCAGACCAGATAATCGCTAGTGCTAACAGCTCTCAAAAGAAGCACACCCAGAAATGGGATGGGAGAGAATTGTCTCTACAAAGATAGCCAAGCAAACATAACGGTTGCTAACAGCAATCTGAGCACTCAACACCACAGCATTAATTGCTTTTTCTTCTTAGCCTTGGTTGGAAGTACAAAATATTATTTGTGAGTTTAGAGAGGCTTGTTCACCGTGATTGATCTTCTCGTGGAGGGATGCCCGATAAGCTTCCCAGGAAATGCAGGATTCCTCAGTACATAGTATGAAAACCCTTGACTTGGAGGAAGTCTTAATCAAAACTCACAGCATCCCCTTCTTGAAGCCTGTATGAAAGCCACTGTAATGAAAAAAAGGCAGCTTACAAAGAAATGGTATCTTAAAAAACGATGGTAGCTCTCACAAAAATAAAAGCATAACAGGATAAATATTTATTCTGAAGACGTTTTGGAAGCAAAAAATTAGAGTCTGTGATGGCACCATTATTCAGGTAAGGGATAATCCCTTATGAGTGTTTTAAAATAGCCGCTGCTTCAGATTCTGTCTCAGCCATAAATTAAGCACGGCAAGGAAAAATCCGCTCCCCTATTGATTTTGGCTGTCTCGTTCCTCAGAGCTCAGACTTGTAGGTGTCATGGTATACTCATTACGTTCCTGCTCCCCCACCCTGCTGGTTTCTTAAATTGAGGTGCCCCCTCCCAAGCAGTGGCAAAAAGGTCACCCAGAACCCCGAGGGTTCCTTCACACATTACAAAGGCGCACATTCATGAACTCTTTGATGTGTACATCTAAAAATAATGGCATGTACCACACAGATATGGGTTCCAACGAGCCCAGTTTGGCTGCAGCTTCCTACCCTATATCCACATGGTGGCAAACTCACATTTGCCAAAAAGGTAGGGCTATCAACTCATGAAAGAAATCTTTGTTGATTAATCAATCAAATGTGCACATAAATAAAACAGTGGTTCTGAAGGAGTGGGGGGAACAAATGTTATTTCCTTCAGAACATCAACTACCGATTATTACTTTCAAAAGGACAGGAACACAGAGAACAGACATGAATACACGAAGCTGCCTTATGCTAGCCCTGTTCACAGGTTACACTGAACGCATGTACAATCGATATGCAGTGACATGATAGTCCTTTACATGTGTTGAGTAATTCTCATGTTATATTCAACACAGGTACAGCTGTTTCAATTGTTAGAATTCATTGTCTATCTATAACTGTTTATAACTGTTTATAATAGGCTTCTTACAAGTGTAAGGTCATTCATGACCAATGAAGACAGAAGCCAGGACATTTATCTTTTGAAGTTACAACACGCTTCCTACCTATTCGCTTTTGAACTTCTGTTTTCAAAATTACTTGCACAAGGTTGTTTATGACTAAGGAAGATTTACACATCGAACCAGGAATGTAGCCAGCATCCTGCCTTATTGCATGTCCTTCATAGCTTGCCAAGTCTTCATTGTATATGTCCTATTGCAGTAATTTAGTTGTTGTATGTCTTTGTAGCTTGTCAATTCCGCATTGTATACATCTTATAGTATGATGGTTTTATACATTTGTAGATATATCATTCTGCGTTATAACCATATTCCTTTCTGACCTCTGGTATTTAATACCTCCTTCCCCCCCCCTTTCCAGGGATCTTTCACATCACCTGTGACCCAATCTTTTTAATTGGAGATGCTGGGAATTGAACCTGGGACCTTCTGCATGCCAAGCAGATAGCCTACCACTGAGCCTCAGCCCCTCCGGTGATGCTACACTGAACTGTCATTCTGCACCCAGCAGTTCAAACTTACAGCCCAAATCCTAACTATATTTTCTGCTGGCAGTAGGTACTTCCATAAGTGGAACTTTTTCTTTAATTTTAGTAAACACCTAGACTACCTTTCAAACATATATGGTCACCAAGAAGGGTCACTGTATGCTTTAAAAACAACATGTATCATAATAAACAACACCCAGACTTTTCAACACCAATCTGTTCCTCTCCAACGGAATGCCAAGTGGGGCAGAGGGCTCACGGCGGACTAAATACTTGCATTAAAAACCTGTAAACTAAACCTGCTGCCCTGCTTAATTTGAGCAAACCAACAAAAGGAACCCCCTGGCTATACAGACAACACAAGTACAACAACCAGGGTCACAAAAATTAATCATGCAAGGTTGATATAAATTTTTGTATTAAATCCAAAGTGCAACAGTGCAGAGGTGTAATATATCTCAAACAAGATTTAAAGTGCATATATATACAAGAAGAGGTAGTCTATCGGGTAGACAATAAATATATTTCTATATACAATGAATATTCTGGTGGTGGGAGAGTGTAGACAGATGGAAGGATGCACACAGGAAATTTCCATATGTCCAAGAGTGGAAAAAGGACGTGTCCAGAGACACCTAGCCGACGGGCTACAGCTTGCTATTTCCAATTCCCGTTTCGGTCTTTCTTCATCCTGGGCTAGACTCTATGGACTATAAATAAAATTAACCCATCAGTAATAAGCATTATACACAGCCTGACCAATGTAGCTACTGGTTTACAATCTAGGCAATTAAAAGTTTCCTTACTGTCCACTGGCATCTCCCCTCACTCCACACACCATTGCAGTTCCAAGTACACCGATAGTTACAACTAGTACCAGACACACCCCATGTTTATATAACAAGCCTAGGGTTATCCAATTAGGGGAAAAAACCTCTTAAAGGGGCAGTGTCAGCAGGACACAAAACAGAAAAGTAACCAATACAGCACAAAGTGCATGTTTGATGACATTGGATGTCAAATCCTTATACACTTCAATACCGCACGATGGTGCTAGAGCAGTCGTAGAATATGCTCTGTTTAAACGGCCATCTCAAGTTCCCTCCACTCCGTTCCTCTTAAACATCCTTGATATAATTCTTGAAAAGAATTACTTCCGATTTAATGATGAATATTTCTACCAGACGAAAGGAGTGGCAATGGGCTGCGCCGCAGCCCCTAGTATTGCCAACCTTTTCATGGCACGGATGGAGGAGGAATACATACTGGCGGAGGGTAACCCCTTTAAGGATTTCGTGATCTTTTACAAAAGGTACATAGATGACGTCATCCTCATCCTTAGTACTAAGACCCCAGCGGAAAGCTTTGTTAATTGGCTCAATACTTTAGATACAGACATACAGTTCTCTTGGGAGGGGAGCGAGCAATGTATTAACTACTTGGACGTTACAGTTTACAAACGTACGGCCGGCAGCCTGGGAGTGCGTCCCTTTAGGAAGCCCACGGATCGTTGTTCTCTTTTACACTTCGATTCTTTTCATCCTAAACATTTGAAAAGTAATATACCGATTGGGCAGTTCCTTAGGATTAAACGGAACTCCACCAATTATGCTGACTTTAGGGAACACATTCGGTACCTGGATTCAGCATTTGCCTCTAGAGGATATCCGGTAAATGTAAGAGCCCCGGCAATTAGGAGAGCAGAGTTAACATCTCGCGATACGCTCCTCCAGCCTAGGAATCGACAGCCTAATTCCAGCATTACTTGGGCACTGGATCACAGTCCCTTTTCAGGTGCTATAAATAAAATTGTGAAACAGCATTGGCATTTGGTGGGTGGAATTGCCGGTTGCGAGAACCCCCCCAGAGCGGGTCTTAGGCGCACAAGGAGCTTGAAGGACTTTCTTGTTAGATCAGAATACCGTATGCCCAGACAGGTACGCCCCCTTCCAGGGGGGCATTTCCCATGTGGGGATTGCTCCGTGTGTTCTCTGATGGTTAATGTGTCTAAACTAATAACACCAAGAAGAGGCCACTCCCCTTGCTTCTCGAATTGTAGATCATCTAATGTAGTATATATAATTCAATGCAGTTGTCATTTGAATTACGTGGGCAGTACGACACGCCAATTACGCGTGCGAATACAAGAACACATGTCACGTATAAGAACCTGTACCAGGGAGGCACCCCTAGTGGAACACTTTCTAGCGCAGCATATTGACAACAGGGAGCTGTCTGTCTCCGTCTTGGAAAGATGTGATACACCTGCCATGCATGATTGCACCAAGCACCTTTTGCAAGCGGAGGCGAGGTGGATTTTTGAACTCAAGAGCCTGACGCCGGGGGGTTTAAATCTTACAATGGATTATTCCTGTTTCCTAGGATAAACAGCAGGGTGTTTCCATCTATGATTGCCTGATATGTATATACTATGGTCCATTCTCTGTATTTGCCTTGTATATGGATTAATTGTACATGTATTCCCTCTCTGTCATGTTTGCATTTGTGCTGTATTGGTTACTTTTCTGTTTTGTGTCCTGCTGACACTGCCCCTTTAAGAGGTTTTTTTCCCTAATTGGATAACCCTAGGCTTGTTATATAAACATGGGGTGTGTCTGGTACTAGTTGTAACTATCGGTGTACTTGGAACTGCAATGGTGTGTGGAGTGAGGGGAGATGCCAGTGGACAGTAAGGAAACTTTTAATTGCCTAGATTGTAAACCAGTAGCTACATTGGTCAGGCTGTGTATAATGCTTATTACTGATGGGTTAATTTTATTTATAGTCCATAGAGTCTAGCCCAGGATGAAGAAAGACCGAAACGGGAATTGGAAATAGCAAGCTGTAGCCCGTCGGCTAGGTGTCTCTGGACACGTCCTTTTTCCACTCTTGGACATATGGAAATTTCCTGTGTGCATCCTTCCATCTGTCTACACTCTCCCACCACCAGAATATTCATTGTATATAGAAATATATTTATTGTCTACCCGATAGACTACCTCTTCTTGTATATATATGCACTTTAAATCTTGTTTGAGATATATTACACCTCTGCACTGTTGCACTTTGGATTTAATACAAAAATTTATATCAACCTTGCATGATTAATTTTTGTGACCCTGGTTGTTGTACTTGTGTTGTCTGTATAGCCAGGGGGTTCCTTTTGTTGGTTTGCTGTTCAGTCCTGTTGGGAACTATGGCTGATTTAGCTGAGACCTTTGCTTATACAGAGGAGGAGCGAGACCAGATACTATCCACCAATAAATCCCTCCTAGGGACTGGGGCTCCGGCCCCATTAGAGGATTGGTCTACTTTGGAACAATTAGAAATGAAAAAATGCCGGATGTTACTTAACGCAGCCTCTTTGACTGATTATTCAATCAGTAAGTTCATCCCGAGAGGTTTACGTATCCATAAGCCTCCCGGGATGTTCAAAGAAAATGAGGAATTTAAGACCCGGTGGGCAGCTATACTTAATAAATGCTCATTCGACCTGATGTTACTCTTAATTAAAACTTCCAATGCAGAAGCAGAGAGCTTGACATCTGAGATCACTAGATTAGAAGGAGAATTGAAGACCAAGGTTACCTCTGAGGAACTTGAGACTAGAAAAGCTGAGCTGGATCGGTGCATCACCGAGAGCAAAGAAAAACTAAAGGAATTAAAGCTCAAGAAATTTGAAAGGGATAGGAAGGACTATGTAACCGGACGTATTTATCATTGGAAAGAAGATAGCAATCCTAGACCCAGGAAGAGAGTCACGTGGGCTAGGAATTTGCAGTCTGGCTCTGAGTTTGAAACTTCTGAACCCTCGGAGACAGACACCTCGGGGGATGAGGGTAGCAGTGTTAGAACACTTAGGAACCGGAACATCACTCATTCAAACAGGGGAAATTTTTTAGGGAAACCTCCGTCCCGCTTCAAGAAAACCAACAGAAATCGGACCTGATATTCAATTTGTCATCTCGAGTCTTGACTGAGGCTGAAAAATCCGTTTTGAATAAAGGTCTGGGCTTTGTCCCGGTGCCCAATTACAATGCCTTCAAAACGCGTATTGATCTTTTCAAACTAGTCAGACTCATTAAACTTAGAAAGTGTTTTGGTCCCCCGGGACAGGATATTAATGTGGCGATCAGGTCCAAATCTACCTTCTGCCCTGCTGTCTCTGACCCCTTGATAGATTCCTTTGAACATGTTGTACTTAGGGATATTGAGAAATTAGAAAAGAACCAACGTTATCGCAACTATAATCTAACAAAATCCGAATGGCTTGCAATGAATTCATTGAAAAACGACTCCAACATTGTTATTAAAGCCGCGGACAAGGGTGGCGGCATTGTAATCCAAGATGCGGTTCACTACGTCCAGGAGGCGGAACGACAGTTAAATATTAGCACGGATTACATGCGGATCCCCCTTAACCCCTTAGCACACATACAGCGGGTCATCAGGATTGTGCTGGAGGAGGGGCTGTTAGCGAATGAAATTGACCAGAAAACTTACAACGCCCTCATTAATGATCAACCACGCACACCGGTTTTCTACATGTTACCCAAGATACACAAACCCGGGTTTCCACCTCCCGGGAGACCAATCATTTCGGGCTCAAATTCAGTACTAGAACCTTTGTCCCGGTACATAGATTTCTTCCTTCAGCCTCTGGTGACTAGCACCGCAGCGTATCTTAAAGACACCATGTCTCTTATATCCTTTTTGGAACCCTTACAGATTCCAGACAGTGCATATTTGATGACATTGGATGTCAAATCCTTATACACTTCAATACCGCACGATGGTGCTAGAGCAGTCGTAGAATATGCTCTGTTTAAACGGCCATCTCAAGTTCCCTCCACTCCGTTCCTCTTAAACATCCTTGATATAATTCTTGAAAAGAATTACTTCCGATTTAATGATGAATATTTCTACCAGACGAAAGGAGTGGCAATGGGCTGCGCCGCAGCCCCTAGTATTGCCAACCTTTTCATGGCACGGATGGAGGAGGAATACATACTGGCGGAGGGTAACCCCTTTAAGGATTTCGTGATCTTTTACAAAAGGTACATAGATGACGTCATCCTCATCCTTAGTACTAAGACCCCAGCGGAAAGCTTTGTTAATTGGCTCAATACTTTAGATACAGACATACAGTTCTCTTGGGAGGGGAGCGAGCAATGTATTAACTACTTGGACGTTACAGTTTACAAACGTACGGCCGGCAGCCTGGGAGTGCGTCCCTTTAGGAAGCCCACGGATCGTTGTTCTCTTTTACACTTCGATTCTTTTCATCCTAAACATTTGAAAAGTAATATACCGATTGGGCAGTTCCTTAGGATTAAACGGAACTCCACCAATTATGCTGACTTTAGGGAACACATTCGGTACCTGGATTCAGCATTTGCCTCTAGAGGATATCCGGTAAATGTAAGAGCCCCGGCAATTAGGAGAGCAGAGTTAACATCTCGCGATACGCTCCTCCAGCCTAGGAATCGACAGCCTAATTCCAGCATTACTTGGGCACTGGATCACAGTCCCTTTTCAGGTGCTATAAATAAAATTGTGAAACAGCATTGGCATTTGGTGGGTGGAATTGCCGGTTGCGAGAACCCCCCCAGAGCGGGTCTTAGGCGCACAAGGAGCTTGAAGGACTTTCTTGTTAGATCAGAATACCGTATGCCCAGACAGGTACGCCCCCTTCCAGGGGGGCATTTCCCATGTGGGGATTGCTCCGTGTGTTCTCTGATGGTTAATGTGTCTAAACTAATAACACCAAGAAGAGGCCACTCCCCTTGCTTCTCGAATTGTAGATCATCTAATGTAGTATATATAATTCAATGCAGTTGTCATTTGAATTACGTGGGCAGTACGACACGCCAATTACGCGTGCGAATACAAGAACACATGTCACGTATAAGAACCTGTACCAGGGAGGCACCCCTAGTGGAACACTTTCTAGCGCAGCATATTGACAACAGGGAGCTGTCTGTCTCCGTCTTGGAAAGATGTGATACACCTGCCATGCATGATTGCACCAAGCACCTTTTGCAAGCGGAGGCGAGGTGGATTTTTGAACTCAAGAGCCTGACGCCGGGGGGTTTAAATCTTACAATGGATTATTCCTGTTTCCTAGGATAAACAGCAGGGTGTTTCCATCTATGATTGCCTGATATGTATATACTATGGTCCATTCTCTGTATTTGCCTTGTATATGGATTAATTGTACATGTATTGCCTCTCTGTCATGTTTGCATTTGTGCTGTATTGGTTACTTTTCTGTTTTGTGTCCTGCTGACACTGCCCCTTTAAGAGGTTTTTTTCCCTAATTGGATAACCCTAGGCTTGTTATATAAACATGGGGTGTGTCTGGTACTAGTTGTAACTATCGGTGTACTTGGAACTGCAATGGTGTGTGGAGTGAGGGGAGATGCCAGTGGACAGTAAGGAAACTTTTAATTGCCTAGATTGTAAACCAGTAGCTACATTGGTCAGGCTGTGTATAATGCTTATTACTGATGGGTTAATTTTATTTATAGTCCATAGAGTCTAGCCCAGGATGAAGAAAGACCGAAACGGGAATTGGAAATAGCAAGCTGTAGCCCGTCGGCTAGGTGTCTCTGGACACGTCCTTTTTCCACTCTTGGACATATGGAAATTTCCTGTGTGCATCCTTCCATCTGTCTACACTCTCCCACCACCAGAATATTCATTGTATATAGAAATATATTTATTGTCTACCCGATAGACTACCTCTTCTTGTATATATATGCACTTTAAATCTTGTTTGAGATATATTACACCTCTGCACTGTTGCACTTTGGATTTAATACAAAAATTTATATCAACCTTGCATGATTAATTTTTGTGACCCTGGTTGTTGTACTTGTGTTGTCTGCTTAATTTGAGGCCTCTTAGTTAATCACTGGGAAAGTTTTTAGTACATTAATCAACTAATCACTGCAGTCCTAATAAGTAATGTGTGAATCAGTCCAAGATAATAGCTAAGGTGAAAGTCTACCTTCCCAAATACAGGAAGAAAATGGAAATCTGTTAGAGTATCAGACTAGGATCTGGGAGACCGAAGTCCGAATTCCCATTCTGCCATGGAAGCAAACAGCTGTTGGTGGTCCCTGGCCCCAAGGAGGCCCGCCTAGCCTGGACTAGAACCAGAGCCTTTTTGGTCCTGGCTTCCACCTGGTGGAACGCTCTGTCTGCTGAAATCAGGGCCTGGCAGGACCTACTATCCTTCCGCCAGGTCTGCAAGACAGAGTTGTTCCGCCAGGCATATGGCTGAGGCTGGGCCTCCGCCGGCCTGAAAAAAGGGGTGTATAAAATCTTAACCCTCCCTGTGAAGGCTGTCCACCATCGTTTTAAATGTGTATTAATACACTGTTGTTTTAATGTAGATGATTTTTTTATTGTATTTTAATATGTTGCTATCCGCCCTGAGCCCTCTCGCGGGGAAGGCGGAATAGAAATTTGAAACAAATAAATAATAAAATAAATAAGCTTGCTGGGTGACCTTAAACCCGCCAAACACACACTTTCAACTTAACCTCAGAGTACTATTGCTGGGAAGATAATATGGAGGAAAGGAAAAGAATGTAATCTGCTTTGGGTCCCAATTGAGGAGAAAGTTTGGGGGGGGAGGGAAATAAAGGAAGTACATTAAGAAGTCGCCTTTCCCCCCAAAAAATTACCCAAAATGATAGCAACAATAGGAACACAATGCCAAAACTACTCACCGTACCTTCCTAAGCAGGTATCCTCAGAATTCTACTCAGGTCTATTCGATGGGTCTTACTCCCAGAAACATGTTCTTAGGATTACATTGTCAGTTTCAAAGTTACATGTGATAGCATAGGGGTAAAAATGCGAGAAACAGAATTGTTCATAAACTGAACTGTACCTATTGTACAGAAAATGTGATAAATGAGTAGGAAGCTGAGGATTTATTGAAACAGTTTTACTCTGCTTTGCTGAAACGCAGTGATATTAGTCTGGCACATTAGCATTTCAGATGGGGCCACCGCTACGGTGCGGAGTAACAACGAATCAATTCCTGAGACAGAAATTGCTAAATGTATTGGCAGAGTGAGAACGAAGTTCAGATGGATGTCTTGTAGTATTTGTAACAGATTTTCTCATTTCCAACTATATGTCTGCCTTAACTGTGCCAACTGACAATGGAGGTGAGAAATGGAAGGTGGAACAATGAATCTGAGATATAAAACCCACCATCTAAAAGATAGTTAAATCCATAAGCAATAATCAACCAAAAAGAGGGTCCCGAGAAGTGCAATGGCCCTGAAAGACTGGGCTAGTGTTGTGACTGGTATCAGGAGTGAGAAAGAGCTTTTAATATTTCAGCTGTGGAATGGTGTGTCAGGTGGTGTAGGCTAACTGGGTAGAGATAAACTTTTCTCTCTCGCCTGTAACACTAGAACAGGAGTCTCCAACCTTTTTGACCGTGTGGACACCTTTGGAATTCTGACATGAGGTGGTGGCGTTACCACAACATGGCTTCCACATGAGATGGAGCCAACCACAACATTTCAGGGAGTGAGGTACACATTGTCAATGTTCATCATTTCAGGAAGAAGCTTTATTTAACAGGATGCCTTTTAATATGAACATATTGTTTAAAAATAGTTTCTTGAATACACACACAGTAACGTATTGAAGACCCTTGTTCAGTGGTGGCAGTTGTGGCTGAGGCAACTTTTAAAAAATTAGCAGAACCAATCAGAATCCACTTGGCCCGAACCACTTTCTAAAAACACTTGGGTATTGGGAAAGGTGTTGGTGAGTGGCATGGCACCCATAGGTAGCCAGTAGCACCTTTAAGACTAACCAACTTTACTGTAGCATAAGCTTTTGAGAATCACAGTTCTCTTCGTCAGATGCATGGAGGGTAAGAAGAAGGCAGAGGTCCCTCCCCGCACTAGGGAGAGACCTCAGCCTTTAAACTAAAGAGAGTGCTGAGGCAGACAGAAATGTAACGTCTCTCATACTTTTATCCTGCTTTCCTCCAAGTAGCCTAGGGAAGCCTACATGGGCTTCCTCTTCTCCACTTTACCCTCACAATAACCTGTGAGAGAGATAAAGTTGAGAGAAAATATATGAGTCAATGTCACCGCTTATTTGTGGAACTCAGGCCACGAGCCGTAGTGACAGCGCCTGGCTTTGATGGATTTGAATAAGGTTGTACGGGATAGGTCAATTGGTGCCTATTAGCCATGGTGGCTGAATGGGACTTCCAGAAGGAGAAGGTGCTGGGAGCTGTCAGTAGGTAAAGGCTGTTCTCAGCCCTGAAGCATGTGAGTGGCTACTGTTAGAAACAGGATGCTGGACTATTGGTCTGATCCATCATGGTTACTGTTATGAGAAGGACAATATGAGCAAAGGACAAGGAAACTCACCCGCTTCCACTAGCACCAGCTGGGCTGCCATCCCCTTGAGGAAAAGGCAAAATGGCGAGCCAGCTCCTGCAGCCAACACTTGGTAGGAGTCCAAATGAGTAGTGTGGCTTAAGACACTATGATCTGGCGGAGGGAAGAAGGTCCTTCTAGGTAAGCGGCTACTCCTGCAGCATGTAAAAAGCTGCAAGTCATTTCGGCTCATTTTCATCAGACTTTTTCCTCAGGTAAGTTCTAGAGAACGTTGTGTGACTATCAACAACTTTCCTCTTTCCTTCCTTTGGCACCCCTCATAACCTTTCTCCATTTCCTGTTCCCTTTGCTTCTTCCCACCCAACAGCCGACTTAATGTTCGCTATCTGTCCCCGTCTTCAGCTTTCCTTCCTTTCCTCCTCCCTGAAAGTCTCTTCGCAGGAAAAGTCTAGCCAAGTTGTGTGGGCGATGCTCAGGTCATGAGCAGAGCTTGGGCTGCAGTACTGCAGCTTACCGCTCTGCGCTACCCCTGCCTCACGCCATAGTAAACTACAAATTGCTCTATCATGCCAAGTTATGTGCTGGCTGCCATCACCAAGCTGAGTTGTACAGTGGCCATTGCCACAGAGCCACGTTATGACAGCTGTCATTGGACCAGGCCCAGTTGTACAATGCTGCCACAAGCAGGACAGGTTAACTTGCATGGTGTCGAGAGGTGCCGGGCGGTATGAGTTTTGTGTTGGCTGCTGGTACCAGGCCAAGTTATGGGATGGCTGCCATCGCCAAGCTAAGTTGTATGGTGGTTGCTGATACTGGTCAGAGACTGCTGGCATTGGCTGGGTCCAGTTGCATGGTGTTTGCCACTGGCTGGCCCAAGTCATATACTGTTGCCTGAGAGTTGCCAGGTCCAGGTTGGGAAATTCCTGGAGATTTTGGGGGTGGAGCCTGAGGAGGGTGGGGTTTGGGGAGGGGAGGGGCCTCAGTGGGGTCTAATTCCATAGATTCCTTCAAAGCAGCCATTTTTTTCCAGGGGAACTGATCTCTGTTGCCTGGAGATCAGTTGTAATTCCAGGAGATCTCCAGCTATCACCTGGAGGCTGGCAAACCTACGCCTGATACCAGGTGAGCCCAAATTATACAGTGACTGCTCTTTGTCCAAACTGTACTACTGTGGCTGCCACTGGGCACTACATTGGCAGCTGCCACCAGAGCAGGCCAGCAGCATGATAACTCCCAGGCTGGGCCAAGTTGTGACTTGTGAGGTGGCTGCCATCACCAGACTGGGCTTGCGTGTCTGCTTCCTTCTCCTTAATATGAAAGAGAAGCAGCCATGGTAGCTTTAAAGGGAAGGAAAAGAGATTACCACACAGCACCGTAAAAGAGAGGGAGAGCTACTTTTAACTATTTGGAAACTGTTCACTCCTGAATGAATCTGACCACCCCTGCCTTAGGTAAAGGTAAAGGTAGTCCCCTGTGCAAGCACCTGGTCATTACTGACCCATGGGGGGACGTCACATCATGACATTTTCTTGGCAGACTTTTTACAGGGTGGTTTGCCATTGCCTTCCCCAGTCATCTACACTTTACCCCCAGGAAACTGGGCACTCGTTTTACCGACCTCGGAAGGATGGAAGGCTGAGTCAACCTTGAGCTGGCTACCTGAACCCGGCTTTCGCCAGGATCAAACTCAGGTCGTGAGCAGAGCTTGGGCTGTAGTACTGCAGCTTACCACTCTGCGCTACCCCTGCCTAACGCCATAGTAAACTACAAATTGCTCTAACATGCCAATATTTTATTTTATTTAGACATTTGAATGTCCCATCCATTGACTGTATTGACTTACACTGTGTAATCGACCTCAAGTCTCAGCGAGCAAGGCGGACAATAAATAATAATAATTACATAATTTATTTTATTCATATCCTGCCCCCCAGCGGAGATCTAAAACAGGCTTACAGCATCATTCTCCCCACTTCTGTTTCATGTCATGTTCATGCCTTTTTTCTTTTGCTGTTCTCCATACATGAACAGGGGAGTAGACGATACAAAATGACTTGCCGTGGTTTTCTTTATTGTAATGTGTCAGCCAAGCCTTAATATTTCCCCAGAGCAGTATAGGTAGATTTGAAGACTAACAGTGCAATCCTAATCCTTTTGACTTCAGTGGACTTAACAAAATGTAACTGTGTTTAGGATTGCACTAAAAGACTGGTGATTAAGAAGCAGGTCCTGTGGTTTGTTATAATATCTGAGAGCAAGACTCTCTCTCTCTCTCTCTCTCTCCTTCCCCTCCCCCTGGGGTGGAGAATTACTCATTTAGAAAACTTGCTTCATATATTCATCTTGTTTAGTATCTTGTGAATGGATATCAAGACTGTAGAGCTGAGGAGGGAATCGGACCCTAATTTATTAGAGACATTCAAACTATGGGGATACCGAATATAGCTGAAAGTACTTTGCTTTTCTGAAATCAGAATTCTTCCCATTCTCCAGCTCTTTGTTATACATCTCTGCATTTTCTCAGGCTGTATTTACTGTTCAGACCTTATCTTGCTATTTAGTCAGAGGGGTTATGAACAGGTTACCCAAGTTTCTGTGAAGTTATATTCTGAAAACCTTACTATGGAGCTTTGTCAATGGGACACATCTGTTGTAGTTCTGTACCTTGGAGAAGAATGGAGTGAAAGCAAACCACACTAGGCACATAGTTTGCTTCATTATAACAATGCTTATGTTACCTGCCAGATCGATAACACTGGCGACTGAGACAGCTTCCATTGTTATGTAAATTGATGCTGTTCAAGTCTGGGAGCCTGCCAGTACTTAGGTCAAAATGCTTAGAACATGTTTACCCTTTAAAGGGAGGGAGGAATTAATTCACTTAAGATTTCCCTTAAGCATATTAAATAAAACAGGTATATACAGGTTGGATTTGTTTGGCGGTGGGGTTTTTGTGCTTTTAGAACCAGAAATAGCGTTTCATAATTCTACAACATTTCCTACGTAAAGCAGTGGTGTCAAATATAAGACCTACAAGTTTTATTGGGCTCTTATGGGGGTCCCCAATCCAGCCCAACAATATTCCACACAAATTAAAACTTCAGGAAAAGGGCAAAGTGTTGATTCACCAATGGGAGGTGAGCATTTGACATCCAAGGTAAAACAACTGTGTAAGTACAGTGATGGTCTAGGTACAGTTTCTGTGCAGAGAGAGGAAGACCTGGAGGTGGGATGAAGATAAGGAATAGTCTTCACACATGCTTCCTTGATAATAAGAAACCCATCCCACATACTGAGCTGATAATCTTTCATTTTCCCCTCCGAGCTGGTCGATGACTATAACAATAAAATGGATTGATTGATCATTTTCCTGTAGTTCAAAGGTAAGTATGCAAAGGAACACAGCCTAGAAATCAGGTCTTGAGGAAAGGGACTGTCTTAATCTTTGACAGAGTAGCCGCAAAAAGTACAAATGCCTTCTTTTACTAGATACACAGGGATATTGAACAGGAAATAGTTATGAGAATTTGTCTTTTCTTTAAAAAAAGCAAACCAAATATTGTCTGTTGTCAGCTTGAGTTTGCAAAGTTGTTTGTTTTATTTTTAGTTTAAAACCCTTAAAACATCTTGTTTCATAGTATGGCTTTAAAAAAAATAAAATTTTACATGAACTGCCATTACAGGCTGTTTATTCAAATAATAAAATGAAGCTATTTCCTTTCATGTCTTACAGCTTAAGGTTGTAGATTGACATCTAAATTGTAATAATAGAAACTGAATAACAAAAGCGGAATTTGCAACTCGACATTATGTGCAACACGTTCCTTCAGCAAACCACCCAGAACCGAATAAAACACTGGCTTTCTTGTTAAATGGAGAATACAGAAGGAGGCCAAATTATCCCATTGAAACCAGAGTGCCGGGGGCTTTCCCCTTACAAACTGGACAGTGGCCGGCTTCTTGTGGGACCAGCTCAAGGAGTGATGCGAGGGGGTAAGGGGACAGAAGACACAGAGGCACTAAATGGAGTTTAGAAAGCCACCACTTTGTTGATTACAGCTTACGGAGCATTGGCAATGCATGGTGTGTGGATCCACACATCAGCTGACCTGCCTGTTAGCTAGGGTTGCAGGCCGCTATAACCTCCCAGTGGGAGGGGGAGACCTGGTACTTACTGGGAGGAAACTTTGCACATGCTCAAGAAGCATGCACTCTCCTGATGCCAAAGTAATGACATCACTTCTGGAAGTGACATCATTGTGCTGGTGGATGGTGCGCTCTCGTGCTTCCTGTGGGGCCAGTTCTACCAGTCTGGGGCAAAAATTAGTCCCAGTGGAGACTAATGTGCAATAATGTCACTTGAGAAAGTGATATTGCATCGCCCCACCAGGAGTGCACCCGCTGCCTGCTTACCTGGGTTGCCTGCTGGTAGCAGGTGATTGCTGGGCAGTTTGCCACCTCTCACCGATTGCCAGCAATTGGTGGGCAATGGAGAAAAGCCCTGGAAGATTGCCCGCCACCCCACTGCCAGTTGATGACCCCTTTCCCCCTCAGCTGGGGGGGCGGGATGACATTAAGTGAGATTCCATATGGGCAAAAACCTCTGCATGAAGCCCCTCCCATCTGGAAGGAGGATGCCCTGACAGCCCTCAAGCTGGGCTTGTTCCTGCCATGCATCACCCCCAAGATCCCTTAAGGGCATCCCCAATTATGGGGAAACAGTGCAGGCAGGTCGTGTTTCCCCCACAAAGGATCCGTGGCGAATGCCAAAACTTCTACCATCTAAAGATGTGACAAAATTAGGAGCAACCAAAGAGCTTCAGAACCACGTGGGAGAGCCAGATGCCAACAGATATAGCAAATAACCCAAGCAAGTGCCATAAACCTGGAACCTGACTGAGGGAGGAGGGGTGGGATACTGGCCAATAAAAAATGCTGGAGGGGCCCAATCAGCTCCAGAATTTAAGCCCATCTGGACTGCACACTCCAGATTCACAGGAAGGGCCTGCCCCCGAGAGCCTGGCCAGCCCGCCACTCATTGACTGGCCAGACAATTTGAATTTACTGGCCCCCATGCAGCTTCAAGGAGGCTACTGGAGCTGTCAGGGCCCCAAGGAAATGGCAGCCACCCTGCGGCCTACAAACTGCCTCCCTAATAAGTCTGGGGCTGGGGCTTTCAACCCTTGGACTACTGGTTGCAGACCAACTACCAAAAGTATGGCTGCCAACTCCACATTGGGAAATGACAAAGATGGACTCTGAACAGGGGAGGAAACTCATCAGGGTATAATGTAGGGTTCTCAGGTGCCCACCAGTGGTAGGTGGCAAGCCCCCCCCCCGAGCTCACCTGCTACTGGCAGGCACCCCAAGAACATGTGTGATACACCCTCCCTGGGGGTGTGACGAGGTGTGCTCCCGTGCTTCACTGGGGTCAATTTTTGCCCAAACAGGCCAGAATTAGCCTGTGCAAAGTGTGGGAGCACGCCAGCAGCCAGTGCAATGATGTCACTTCCTGGAACTGATGTCATCACGCATGCACCAGGAGCATATGAAAAGAGACACGGAGACAGCACGAGGCAAGTGCTGGGTCCCCCCGTCCCTCCAGGAGGGTAAGGGGACCTGGTAACTTTAATATAATGCCATAGCATCCATTCTCCAAAGCTACCATTTTCTCCAGAGGAAATCATTTCTATAGTCTGGACATTAATGGTAACTGTCAGAGATATTCAGGTCCCACCAGGAGGTGGGCAACCTTAACCCAGGCTTCCATGAGACTTGGCCCAACATGGTGGATACCGTTCATAATGATGGCTAACTATATGTGGGGAGAGAGAAATGCAACATTCCCAAGACATCAGTAGGGACAGAGGGTTAGGCACTGAAAAGGGAAAAAAACCAAGTCTCTCTGCATTTTTCTGCTGAACAGGAAAATATTTTTAAATGGCATAAAAAGAGATTTGAGACAGTAAAACGGCACCCCCTGGTGAATTGCCTGCTGGTACAGGCTGCTTTATGTTGATTTATGCTAAGCTCCTACCATATGTTGACATATTTCACGGTGTACATCATGTTGTATAGTCTGAAGGAAATTGTAAAATTAAATGTAAACTGTTAATCTGATTCTCATCGGTAAACAAATGTAAATGTTAAAATTATTTCTTATTTTCTGAGCTAAGGGGTATTCAGATTTTTTCATGTATGCTAAAGAAGAGATCATCCAAACTTTTGCCGCCCCAGCAGAATAAATTATTATTTCTGGTTGCTAAGCAATGAGGCAAATTAGCTCATTTACACTTTTGATTTGGGGGGGGGGACCTGCATTAGATTAACAACTTTCACTTTACTAAGCCTCTGCTAGGCATACTCACAAAATATTGAAATATTAAATCCCAAAGTGTAAGGGATAGTGAAGGAAAGACTCCGAGACTATTAAATAAGGCAGTGAACATAATGCAACAGTTTAATGTGAAATTTTTAAAAAGGGTGGAAATGCAAGTCAGGCTTCCTTGGCGCACCTGCATTCCGGCAGCATGTTCCTCTGTGATTTGGGAATGCGGAGCTACCCATCGTAAGAGCCATGGCAATTTTGATGAAAGTTCTCTTAAATATGTCAGGAATACTATTAAAGTTCTCCCAGCTCCTCTGGAGATGCATTATGATTTCCTATATGTATGCCAGAGCGCTGACCACTCAATCCCGTTTCTGTCAGGCACAAGTTGAGAAGGAATAAAAATTACTGTGGACACTCAGGGGTAATTTTATAATGGAATAGGTAATAAAATAATAAATTTGTAGGTGTTTTCAGCTTTGCTGCATGGTACCACATTACATATCACATTTGCGCTTGGCTCTCGGCTCATTACTATTTAATTACCCCATAATACCTTTCTTTCAGACTTAATTAACCTTTCCAAAGGAATCTCTGACCTTGGGGCCTTCCAGCACATTTGGCAAAGCCACTGGGAATATTAGCAGTATTGTTCTACGGGGAAATTTGGACTCAGATTTAATGAAATGTACAAGTATGTAACGAGACACACATCACTGCTTAATAAACAAGCCTTAAAATATGCAGTGTATAGCCTAAATTAACAGTAACTCTTGTCCTAAGCATGGTTGCTGGAAAGTGGATCTTGTTCTTTCTGGTGAAAATTACTTCTAAGTAACTGAGCGTAGCACTCAGTCTAGGGTTACCAGGTTCCCTCAACCTCCTGGTTGGAGGTTGGAGGCCTGGCACAACGTTGTTGGGGTGCGTGTGCATGCATGGAGTGTGTGTGCTCCCAGCAAGTGTGATGATGTCACTTCTGGGAAGTGACATCATCATCAAGCAGGCACCCTGGGAGCACACCAGCATGTACGGCCCAGCCCCCCCGATTCACCTGTTCAGCAGGCCAGGAGGCAGCCAGGAGCCTTTGGAGCCCATGTCGAAGCTATAGGAGTCCCTAAGATGGGCAGGCACAACATGGAGACCAGCTGGGCAGCTGCAAAGGGAACGCCACCACAGAGACCAGCTGGGCGGTGAGCAAGGAAGCCACGGCAGCAACCGGCTGGGCGACAGGGGAGGAAGCCACCACCTAGATCAGCTTGGAGGTGGGAGGAGAGGAGGAAGCCGCCGCAGCATATGCCGTCTGGCAGATAAGCCGGTTTTGTGATTTTTAATGTATTTTATGAATGTTGTTAGCCGCACTGAGCCCATTTTTGGGGAGGGCAGGGAATGAATGAATGAATGAATGAATGAATGAATGAATGAATGAATGAATGAATGAATAAGCAAGCAAGCAAGCAAGCAAGCAAGCCATGAGGTGGCAGCAGAGGCTGGGGTGGAGATGCCCAAACCCCAGCAGGGCAGAAGGGGTGGGTGGAGGCCAGGCAGCCCTGCCCTCCAATGGAGCTTTAAGAGCCTGGGTGGAGCTAGGGGCGGCACCCAACCTCAGATCGGGTCGCTGTGGAGCACCAGTGCCTAATCTACAGGCACCATATTTTTCCTGCCCCATCCCAGGGAAAATCTTGCTCTTCTAACAGTTTCAGTTTTGAAAGATCAGCTCCGTTGACTGTTATATTACCACTGCATAGGCCAACAGCAGTTCAAGCTCATTTGAGCCCCACAGAACTTCCCTGTTCCATCCCCCTCTATCCCCTTCCAACCTTGGGGAAGTCGATTCCTAGGATTGTGGGATCAACATGTAATAACAGCTGCATGGGCTGCTGCAGTAAGGATGGGGCAGTATCAGGATCCTCTTCCATTAGGAAGGACTGACTTTACTGTACATGGGTCCCACACCCCAGGAATCGAGGGATTTCTGGAAGAGCTGATGGATCACTGGATCACATTCTGCTGATGGATCACTGGATCCACCAGCAACTCAGATTAGCCACAACTAAAAGTACATCCTCCCAAAGCTGGAAATAAAATTATCTATTTTTGATGCTACAAAGGTTATGGCGACACTCGGAAACCATAGGTGTTGATGACTACCCAAGACAAATTCTCATGATGGCAAGCAAAGAAATTGGTATTAAATGCTTTTTTAAAGGCATTTGGTGATTTTTTCCTTTGTCCATTGGATTTTCCTCCCCAAAATTTCAGTGATACACAGCTTCAATTCTTTTACAGGTAACGCCTAAAGAACTGGATCAGAGCTAATTGTGCTTCAGGAAATGGCAAGAAGTCCATGCAATGAAGGCAGAGCTGTAGAAGGGAGGGAAAGGAAAGCTGCATGAATGTTTCAGCTATCGGCCAGTGCCGGTTATGAAAATCAGAGAGCAATAACACCACCCTGTATTAACAGTTTAATTGTACCCGGAAATTACACCAATATTGCCTACAAGTTTCATCCAAGAGAAGCTAAGCAAATAGCTACATTGTGGTTGCTGCCCGCTTAATATTTATTCTATTATGTTAATTAACTAAGGGCCAAACTACAAGTGACGAATGATGCAGGTTGGACACTTGTTAGCTTCCCTCAAGTTTTGATGGGAAATGTAGGCGTCCTGGTCTTGCAGCTTGGCTCTCTGACTGCTGTCCAATGGACTTTTCAACTGTCACTTGTCCAACATTCCACCCAGCTGCCTACATTTCCCATCAAAACTTAAGGGAAGCAGACAAGTGTCCAACCTGTGTCAGGAGTCACTTGTAGCTTGGCCCTAAGATCTTTATAATGTTTCATGAATTTTATGGATTACTGTATTTATTCTTGTTATATGTTTTAAATGACGTAATCCTCCCTGAGCCTGCTTGCGGGGAGGGCGGAATAGAAATTCAATGAAATAAATAAATAAACAAATAAATAAATAACCTTTGTACAAGAGCGAGAGGAGGACTCACAAATCGTAATGAGTGCTTTACTTTATTTACTGAAAAGTTTAGCTGTGTGGATCAATCTTGGCCTCTTGGCCTGGTCAGAACACAGAATATGAGCTCAGTCACTCATTTAGTGGCAACAGAATGGCTCGTACAAAGGATGTTTATTTCTATGCATGATTTAGAAAGAATATCAACAGGTAACAGAAATCCACAGCATAGATGCTGGAATAAAATTAAAAGCTTCAGCCTAATATTCAACGTCAGTACTTAAACAAAGTGGATTTTTTTAAAAAAAAAAATCTTATCTTCAGAAATATTGAAAGTTGATGATTTGTCAAAACACATTACAAATGTATAACCTCCAAATTATATCTACGTTCTCACTCTGTGTATAAATAGATACAGTATACTGACAAGTAGTCCTGCTCAAGCCTCATTGAAAAGGAATAGATGCAGAGAAGTTAGCCGTGTTAGTCTGTGGTAGCAAAATCAAAAAGAGTCCAGTAGCACCTTTAAGACTAACCAATTTTATTTTAGCATAAGCTTTCGAGAATCAAGTTCTCTTCGTCAGATGCCTGATACAGAGACTGGTCAAACACAGAAGAGCAGAGGGAAGAGGCAATTAGGGGGGAGGGGGAGGGAGCAATCAAAACATTCCTTTGCTAGTATATGTAAACATCTCCTTTTGGTGTGTGTATCAGTTGGCTTCAAAGGAGTTTGCCCTGTTAGTTTGTAGAAGCCAAACAAGCTGTGGTTATCGAAGGCCCATACTCCATTGGAATTGGATGGTCTAGCTGTTTGGCTTCTACAAACTAACAGGGCAAACTCCTTTGAAGCCAACTGATACACACACCAAAAGGAGATGTTTACATATACTAGCAAAGGAATGTTTTGATTGCTCCCTCCCCCTCCCCCCCTAATTGCCTCTTCCCTCTGCTCTTCTGTGTTTGACCAGTCTCTGTATCAGGCATCTGACGAAGAGAACTTGATTCTCGAAAGCTTATGCTAAAATAAAATTGGTTAGTCTTAAAGGTGCTACTGGACTCTTTTTGAAAAGGAATGGGAGTGATGCAGAAGTGTGGCTTCCACTCCATTCTGACAATCTACACAGAGTTGAAACTCTGATTGAACATTTCTGAGATACTTTTTTTCATTACCAATATTCTCCTGTCTGTGAAAGAAAAAGAGCACCTCAGAATGTTGTGTATGTGAGAGCCAAGCTACAAGTGACGAATGACACTTGAACAGCAAGTGAACAGACTCACGTGTATTCCTCCCTGTTCACTTGCGCTCCACTTGTGCTCCACTTGATCACTGATGGAGTGCAAGTGGAGTGCAAGTGAACAGGGAGGAATACATGTGAGTCTGTTCACTTGCCATTCAAGTGTCATTCGTCACTTGTAGCTTGGCCCAGAGTGTCAGACTAGGATCTGGGAGACTCAGGTTTGAATCCTCACTCTGTTGTAGAAGCTTGCAGGTGACTTTGGGGCAGTCACCCTCTCTCGGTCTAGCCCACCTCATAAGATTATTGTGAGGATAACATGGATATAAGCTGCCTTTGGGTTCCTACAGGGGAGAACGGCAGGGGTATAAATGAGGTAAATATGCTCCATCGTGGTAACTTCACTCACCTGAACAGGGCCTTCTGCAGACATGGGCAAAATCAATAGCTGCCCGTACATGTGCCTTCCATGTGGTGGCCCCCACCTTATGGAATGGCTTGTCTGAAGAGGTCAGAAAAGCTCCCACTCTCCTGACTTTCCACTAACTATGCAAAACTGAATTATTCAGGAGTTTTTTGCACAGGCAATGGGGCTATGCTGTATGGAAATGGTCCAGAGAGAGGCTTTGGTAAAGGGAAAGTGATTGTAGACTATATTAAAGGGTTGTGGTGGTCTATTGTGATTCCATCCATCGAAGTTCCTCATCCAACAGTCTGCCAGGTTTTTTTATTATTATTATTATTATTATTATTATTATTATTATTATTACTACAACAACAACAACAACAACAACAACAACAACAACAACAACATTTGATTTATATATCACCCTTCAGGACAACTTAACACCCAGTCAGAACAGTTTACAAAGTATGTTGTTATTATCCTCATGACAATCATCCTGTGAGATGGGTGGGGCTGAGAGAGCTCTAAGAGAGCTGTGACTATCCCAAGGACACCCAGCTGGCTTCAAGTGGAGGAGTAGGGAATCAAACTCAATTCTCCAGATTAGAGTCCTGCTGCTCTTAACCACTACACCAAACGGGCTCTCCAGTCTTTGAGACTGTGTTCCTGAAAGTGGGTGACTGGGACAGAGTAGGGATTCTGCTGGTGAACCATCCACCCCGCTGCCCAGTTGTCTCTCCTCCTGAGCTTGCTGAGCTGGGCTCAGGTGTGTTAGACATCTCCGGATATTTTAACCTCCATGCTGTGACCAAGCAGTCAGTTCGAGATTTCATGGTCTCCATGATGACCATAGGAGTGTCCCAACTAATTATTGGCCCCACAAAATTAGCAGGGCACACATTCAATTTCCAGTGCAATCTTAAATAGAGTTATTCCAGTCTTTGTATTCCTATATTTGAATTTATGCTTCTTTTCACATTTCTGCAATGCATAGGCTACAGTACTGTGTATTGGTTATCCCAGTTATTGATCATATTGACTTTCACTGTGTAATCCACCTTGAGTCTCAGTGAAAAAGGTGGACTATAAAATAAACAAACAAGTAAATACACAATGTATTGTCGAAGGCTTTCACAGCCGGAGAACGATGGTTGTTGTGGATTTTCCGGGCTGTATTGCCGTGGTCTTGGCATTGTAGTCCCTGACGTTTCGCCAGCAGCTGTGACTGGCATCTTCAGAGATGTAGCACCGAAAGACAGAGATCTCTTAGTGTCAAACTGTCAGTCAAGTAAATACACACTTCAGAAAAAAGCTACATTAGATGGCGTGGCCACTGTTAGAACTATGGCAAGAGTATACCTGAGATAGGGAACTCCCTCCCTAAGGAGATTTGTCTTGCCCATTTCCTACTGGCTTTCCATCATCAGTTGTTGTTGTTGTTGTTGTTGTTGTTGTTGTTGTTGTTGTTAATGATGATAATGATGATGATAAAAATAAATTAAATTTATAGTCTGCCCTCCCCGTGGACGGGCTCAGGGCGGATTACAACATACAGATAAAAACACATTGATAAAACGGTACATTAAATAACGATAAAA
Organism: Eublepharis macularius; assembly: GCF_028583425.1. Classification (NCBI taxonomy): domain Eukaryota; kingdom Metazoa; phylum Chordata; class Lepidosauria; order Squamata; family Eublepharidae; genus Eublepharis; species Eublepharis macularius. The sequence continues at coordinate 20,664,901 of NC_072800.1, read as the reverse complement.
GCCAGATTTAACAGCATAAAAACAAACTCTGCACTATGTTCTGACTCTGCACTGTGTCCCAGTTTCACTTCACCCTTCCCTGCCAACCACAAGGGAAGAGAGGGATGGGGACGTGAGTTGGTGCGAGATTAGCCACCGTTCCTACATGGGGCAGACGACTCAATATACGGTTGACCAAATTTTGGTTGTTGTGCTTCTTTTCTTATAGGAAATTCTGCTAGCTAGTTTTGATTTAAGTCTAAGGGATGTTTTTACATCTACTGAAAGTTTCTCTGACGTTTCGTAAATACTGTTTTAAAATATACTGTAAGCTAACTTGTGAATCTGGTAATGGATGGAAGTGCATAGACTTTAAAAATAAATAAATAAATAAATCTTCCCAGAGATATAAAGACTGTGTCTTTTCCTGGAACAAATCCCAATGGATAAAGGGGGATTAAAGCCTTTGCGTTATACATGTCTTTATCAAGCAAAACGGAAAGTTAATTTGCTCTTAGCTAGACACAGGGAACAAGATTCCCCCAAGGCATTGGTCTTTGACTAGTTGGTTGGGACAGATAATTGGGTCACATATAGTTGCTAGGCTGAGCAACTGCTGGGAGCTTTGGGGGTGGGGACATGTGGGGTTATGGCATTGTGTGTTCTGCTACACCACTTCTTGGGAAAACCTAGAAGTGATGTAAGGTAGCTCTAGAAACCACTATTTCCAGCAATTCGTAGAGCTACCCTATGTCACTTCTGGATTTTCTCTGGAATCGACATAACGGCTCAGCTGTTTGGAGCGACAGCAGGCAATGAAGGTCACATCTCAAACTCAGACAGGCTTCACCAATGGCACCGCCATCCTTTGCTTTTTATGTGCGTTTAAATTGTTTAAGGAAAAGGTAAGGGGAGGCGACACAGAGAAAGAAGAATTATGAAATAACCCCCGCGCCCTCAAAAACCCCTTGAAATTAAGTCCCATTTGGAATTAATGGATGGATTGAGGTTCTTAAAAAGTTTTAAGACTGCAAGTGCGAGGGAATGAGAATCAAAGCAGCTGACAGAGATGCCTGCAGATTTTTGAATTGCTCAGAATACTTTGGGATAGGTGTGGATGTTGCCTATATTGGTAAGGTGCATAAACAGGGAACTTTGATATGTACTTTCTTGTTCACAGCAAGGATCCAGTTCTTGGATGGATCTAACTCTTGGTGCTGAGCAGTGGGCTGCCAACTCTGAGTGGGGAAATCCATGGAGATTTGCAGTTGGAGGCTGGGGAGGGTGGAGTTTGGATTGGGGAGAGACCTCAGAGGGGTATAGTGCCAAAGAGGCCACCCACCAAAGCATTCATTTCTGCCATGGAAACCGATTTGTGTGGTCTAGAAATCTGTTGTAATTCTGAGAGAACTTCAGCCCCCACTGGAGGCTGGCAAACCTAGCGGGGCAGCATGAACCAAGCCCTTAGTTGCAGGAGCGTGATGCAGGTCACAGCAAATTAAACCAGAGGAAACACTGATCGAGTTTGGAGCCAGGGTGTGTTTTCCCCAAACACATCCTGGCTCCAAACACATTCAGCTTGCATTGAAGTTAAAGTTTTGTTTTTTTAAAATGAACAAAGGAATTTTTCCCTTCATGGTTTCTCGCATCCAGTATCTTCACCAGAGTCCCTTTTGGAAACTTCTAGACTCAAAATCAAAAAGAGTCCAGTAGCACCTTTAAGACTAACCAATTTTATTTTATTGTAGCATAAGCTTTCGAGAATCAAGTTGTCTTCATCAGATGCCTGATCGGATCAGGCATCTGATGAAGAGAACTTGATTCTCGAAAGCTTATGCTACAATAAAATAAAATTGGTTAGTCTTAAAGGTGCTACTGGACTCTTTTTGATTTTGCTACTACAGACTAACACGGCTAACTCCTCTGATTCTAGACTCAAGAAACCCTTCAGACAAAAGTTTTGTCTCCTTGAGGAGCCTGGGTGTGTTGATACTTTCTAAAATAACACAGGGAAGTATTTATTGCCCCTCATGCTCTGGTCTGTTGAAGGACTGGTTAATTCCTATAGCAAACGACTGTGTAATTTATTAGACCTATGAAAGGTATTAGCCCTGTGTTGCCTTAAAGCCCAACATAGGCACTTTCAGTGAATAACAGTAACCTACATAAATCTAGCTCCTGGTTAACAACTGAAAAGAAATGTTTTATTCCCAAACAGGTATCAAAATGGAAATGAATGTGAACTAGAAATGCCAACAATGGAATGGGAAATGTGTGACTGATTCAGAAGTCAAAATTTGTATCTGTTTGGAAGAGTTATGCCTTGCCTTTGTATTACACGTGTATTTATTTAGGCATTTTAAAAAGAAAGCTAGAAAAGAGTATAAAATTATTCTTACTTAATGACTTTAGAATACAGTGAAAACATTCACAAAATGACAATGATTACATCCAGAAAGATAAATGAAAGAATAAAACTGATATTTAAAGTCCCATTAAACCCGCAAATCCATTAAAGAACAAACTTCATGCTAAATATTTTTGCTTGGCTTGGTTTTGTTCCCATAACAGATAAATAGGAACTGTTGCCTTCTGAAATGATCAGAGGAGTCTATTTTCTGTTCCCTCAAATGCTCATTAACATCATCCTCCTTTTTACAAAACTGAAGTTGGTTCCCAGTTTCCAATTCCTTATTTGCAGTTCCCAGTTCCTTATTTGCAGTTCCTAGTTCCTTATTCACAGACCAGTTCCCAGTTCCTTATTCACAGTTCCTAATTCCTTATTTGCAGATAGGGTTGCCAAGCCCCCTCAATCTCCCAGCGGGAGATTGGGGCCTGGCTCTTACCTGGGGGTGTGTGCGCACTTTGCGCGCGCGCTCCTGCAAGCGTGATGACATCACTTCTGTGAAGTGATGTCATCACGCAGCCCCTGGATTGCGCCATTGGGGGCTGCTGCGGAGTGCAGGAATGCTCCTGCCCTTCGCAGCAGCCCAAAACGGGCCCGATCCGTGCCAAAATGGGCGTGGATTGGGCCCGTTTTGGCATGGGTCAAGCCCATTTTGGGCTCCTTCGGAGCGCAGGAGTGTTCCTGCACTCTGCAGGGGCCCACAAAGGGCCCGATCCGGGCCCAAATGGGGACAATCTGCACCCTTTTTGCCGCGGATTGAGCCTGTTTTGACGTGAATTGGGTCCGTTGTGGGCCCCTGCGAAGCGCAGGAATGCTCCCGCGCAGATTGGGCCTGTTTTGGCATGGATTGGGCCCGTTTTGATGTGGATCGGGCCCATTTTGGGCCCCTGTGGAGCGCAGGAGCATTCCTGCGCAACGCAGGCGCCCACAACGGGCCCAATCCGCGTCAAAATGGGCTCAATCTGCGCCCTTTTTGCCGCGGATTGAGCCCGTTTTGACGCGGATTGGGTCCGTTGTGGGCCCCTGCGGAGCGCAGGAATGCTCCCGCGCTCCACAGGGGCCTCGATCCAGGGTCTGTTGTGGGCCCCTGCGGAGCGCAGGAATGCTCCCGCGCTCCACAGGGGCCTCGATCCAGGCCAAAACAGGCGTGATCCTGGCGGCTGCTGTGTGCGGGGGTGCGCATTACCGCAGGGGGCGCGCATGGAAGGTGCGCACCCCCTGCTGGCCAGGTAAGTAGGGGCGGGGGTGGGAGGGTGGGGGTCTGGCAGCCCTATTCGCAGATCAGTTCCCAGTTCCTTATTCACAGTTCCTAATTCCTTATCCACAGCCCAGTTCCCAGTTCCTTATTCCCAGTTCCTAATTCCTTATTCGCAGACTAGTTCCCAGTTCCTTATTCCCAGTTCCTAATTCCTTATTTGCAGACTAGTTCCCAGTTCCTTATTCCCAGTTCCTAACTCCTTATTCGCAGACTAGTTCCCAGTTCCTTATTCCCAGTTCCTAATTCCTTATCCACAGCCCAGTTCCCAGTTCCTTATTCCCAGTTCCTAATTCCTTATTCGCAGACTAGTTCCCAGTTCCTTATTCCCAGTTCCTAATTCCTTATTTGCAGACTAGTTCCCAGTTCCTTATTCCCAGTTCCTAATTCCTTATTCTCAGACTAGTTCCCAGTTCCTTATTCCCAGTTCCTAATTCCATATTCGCAGTCTAGTTCCCAGTTCCTTATTCCCAGTTCCTAATTCCTTATTCACAGACTAGTTCCCAGTTCCTTATTCCCAGTTCCTATTTCCTTATTCACAGAGCAAAACACAAATATTGGGGGAAATTTAAAAACTCTGTACCCCCAAATAAAGACTGTAGGAGCACATAGCATATACCTCCATATCCAGCGGACGTTACCCTCTAAGTGGACATATACTGGGTCCTCCTACAAATCCCAGTTCTTGAGTTAACAGCTTCAAAGTAGGGTGCCCCCAGAACAAATCAATAAGCAGAAAGGGTGATAGCTGCACTCCTAAAAAATCTTTGGGTCATCCCAAATCACACAGCTCAGAGTCAGCACTCTAGAGAATGTTCCCTATCCCAAAATAAAATTCCCCCAATATTTGTGTTTTGCTCTGCAAACAAGGAACTAGGAACTGTGAATAAGGAACTGGGAACTAGGAACCAACTTCAGCTTTGTCTCCTTTTTCAAATATTCATTGAGGGTAAATATTTTTGTTTTTAATATTTAGATCTTTAGATCTGCAAAATGCAACAAAAATGGGTTATAAGCAACTTATGCTCTTTCCTAACTACAGTTTTTACATATTCAAACAAGATAAGGACAGAATTTCCGGTGATTTCTAGAGCCACCCGTTATCACTTCCAGCAAGAACTTCCAGTAAGCACACATCTCCTACTGGTACACCAAGCCATGGCAGGCAACAGGACCTGGGGGCAGGGAATTCTTGCCCCCACCTGGAGCTTGGCAGACCTAACTATCAACCCCTAAGACTGGCAGGCAAGATGAAGCCACTGGACTGGCCAGGCCTGATATAAATATCAGAAACCTGGACTTGCCTGGCCAAACAGAGCAGTGCCTTTGGCATGTCAGGCTCCAGCTGAACTCTGAAACCTAGGCTGAAGATCTTCCACGCCTACATTTGAGGATAGCCACTCTGGCCATCACAAAGCTGTGCTCTATTCTTTGTTCTCTCACAGGAACCCTGACTGTAGCATTACTGATTCAAAATGGAAGCTGCAACTAGTCTGCAAAGGTAATGTCTGAAAAGGGCCTAAAAACAAGAGGAGTGGTGGCGCAGCATGTCTGACCTGCTCCTGGTACACCTTCTCAGGATACGTCTGGCACTGGCTGAAAGCAGGAGCTGGACCATTTGTCTCCTCTACCTACAACTAGCTGATTTCCTCAGATACAAAATGAGAGCAACAGCCCTGCTCAGCTTCACGGGAGATGTTCTTTAAGATAAAGGTTCTTCAGCCTTCATCATAAAGAGTATCTCCTGGGATATGAATAGCATTTCAATCCAACAACAACCTATAAATAACTAATGCAAACAATGAGCCTGAATGAAGCAGCCTCAGGACATCCAGAGCAGGTGGAAGTGGGGCTTCAAAGGAATTTTTGTATGAGAGACATGCATTGTATGCAGCCGAGGTACCTCATCATCTCCAACCTGTATTTCCTGAGGGCTTGGGAGGTAAAGGGAATGGAATCAACCTATCCTAAAAAAGGTAATCTGATCCATCAACCAAGCTTCACAGAAGTTTAACTAAAATCATCTAAACTCAGTGGGAGTTCCCCTGCTCTACATATCTTGTACCACCTAATCTATGGCAATATTCTGCCTACAGTATTCTCAGGAATTTGCTGCCAGCAGGATTTGAGGGGGGGGGGAATAACAAAACAGGATTTGCAAAAGCCAAGAAAGAGTGTATTACGGCTCATATAATATGGATCTTTCTGAAGTCTCTTTTGACCTTTTCTTTATTTTACAATCAATTTCACTGAACGATCAAGGGAATGTGTTAAAAAAAAAAACCTGCCTCTAAACCTTTACTTGTTATTGGTCTCTGGAACATTTATTTTCCTTTACACAATTTATTTACAGAATTCAAAGGGTCCGAATGTAGATGAAGGCCATACATCTTCGTTGCTCCTCCTGGATCTATGTACAGCATTCAGTACAATACAGCATGCCATTCTGTTAAGCTCACAACACTGCAAAGCTTAGAGGGAACATTGCCGGAGACATCTTTATCTTTAAGGATCTTCTCTAACCGCCTCACAGCTGCTTTTCCAAGTCTCACTCTTTTTTTGATTTCTTGGTTGAACTCTCCCTTTTGGTTGATGATTGCGCCAAGGAATAGAAAATCTTAAACAATTTCAATGTCCTCATTGTCAACTTTAAAATTGTGTAATTCCACTTTTGTCTTATTGACGTTCAGCTGTAATCCTGCTTTGGCTCTTTCTCCTTTAACCTTCATCAGTAGTAATATCAAGTCTTCACTATTTTCTGCCAGTAACGTGGTGACAGCCGCATATCTCAAATTGTTAATGTTCCTTCCACCAATTTTCACTCCATCGTCTTCTCGATCTAATTCATGTTTCCTTATGATATACTCTGCATAGAGGTTGAACAGGTAGGGAGATAATATGCATGCTTGTCTGACATCCTTACCAATCGGAAAGGGTAACCTATGAGTTACTAGATTCAATTCAACGGTAACTTATGAGTCACTAGATTCAGTTCAAGGTAATGGCTATCACATATGAAGCTCTTCATGGCCTTGGTCCATCATATCTGCAGGAGTGCCTCTCTCCCTATGTTCCTCTACGGCAGCTTTGCTCATCTGAACAGGGCTTTCTGAAGGTGCCACCCTGCACATGGACAAAGTCCACAGCTGCTTGTACACACACATTCTCTGTGGTTGCCCCCGCCTTATGGAACAGCCTACCTGATGAAGTGTGGAAAGCTCCCACACTCGTAGCTTTCTGCAAACTATGTAGTTTTCTATAATGCAGTTTGTGAAAGATCCACTGAATACACATATGTATAAGCTCATGGCTTTTTGTAATAAATATCAAACTGTAGGAATTAATTCCCCAAATGGGGGGAAAAATCGGGGAAGAAAGCATCTATTTTATTCTTGTACTTATTTATCCATTACAACATATTTTGTCAGTGATAGATACAAACAGCAGTTATTTGCTGTAGGTGGTATCTTCGGTGAGCAACCAGTAATATACAACACTTTAAAATGAATAAAGTGAAGGAGGGGATATATAAAATGGAATCACAAAATCAAGTTAAAAACCAATCTTTGGAAAAGCCTTCAAGACAAATACATTTACACTCAAATGAATTTCCCCTCCCCATTCTACTCTGCAGAATTCCTCTTTTGCGAGTTCCTAGCTTCGTTACCAATAATATATTTAAACAGATCTTGAAGAAGCAGGAGCTAGTTCTCAGAATGAAAGTATGCATTTTCAGTGCAATTTTTTTCCAGTTAGAACTTCAGGCTTTTGCTTATTCATAACAAGTGTGCAGCGCCTAGAGGAATGGGAGAAAAAGTATGTATGTACGCATACTTTTGCTCTGGCAATTCTTGATACGTTTACAAAGGACACGGCAGGAAGCACTCGGAATCTTTTATATGCATGAGCTATCTTACCCCTATTGCAGAATTACCTACTTATTAGGGCTTCCAGGTCCCCTGGTGGGGGTGAGGATCCCCTGCTCCCAGCCTCTGCCCCGACCACCACTCACCTGGCCAGTGAGGGGGAAAGGCCCGGAGAATGAGCTGGGAGGCAAAAAACTTCCTGGGCCAGCACGCAACGGGCACACTCCTACCGGCCACGATGACATCACTTCCTTAAGTGATGTCATCATGCCTGGGGGCAGGCATGCTCCCATGCATCATAGGGTCGATGATGTCACTTCACACTCCATTAAGATAGTAAAGATAAGTGCCAGTTTCTCCCTCCCTCCGGGAGGGTAAGGAGATCTGGCAACCCTACTACTCATGCATGTACTGTGGTTGCCTGTGTATGAATGCACTGTGCACCAGAGTAGGTAAAGTGAGACAGGAATAGGGGGCAGGGGTGCAGACAAGAGGGTCCTCCAAAGTATGCAGGAAAATCCTACCTTAAAAAAATAAGACCTGCTCCCCAAATGGCTTTCAGGCTGTGGGTCGGATATGAGCCACAAACACAGTAAGAAGGAAGAAAGCCTTGCCTACCACGCTTACTCAGCCAAATCTGAATCCTTCCTCTGGCTCAAGAAGGCCACGGCTGGTGGAAAAGCCTCTTCTATCCAAGGAAGGGTTCAACCTGGGCTGAGCAAAGTGGTATGCAAAATATGAACATTTTCAATGGCTCGACACTTGCTTTCTATTGAAGCTAACCTGTTTTGCAAACTTTTACTCTATGGCAGGGACAGTGATATAGCTCAGTGGTACAGTGCATGACTGATGTATGAAGTCCACAGGTTTGATTCTTGGTACCTCCAGTTTTAAGGAGAGGGGCTGCGGCTCATTGTTACAGCATCCTAAACAAAGTCACACCCTTTCTTTATCAAATGAAGGCAACGGTCTTAGAAAAGCGTGACTCTGTCAAGGAATGCACTGACCATAAAGGATTTCAGTGAAATTGAACTGTTTTTACTAGCTGATTGGCTGCAAAATTTGGTGCTGGAAATGGCAATATAAGTAGTTTGTTGCTTATACAGAATGTTGATTATTCCCACAGTATGACAGTGTTCTATAATGGAAGTCAAACGGCTTCAAGAGAACTCAAGGGTTGGAAGGCTGAGGAGATTTGTGGAGCCCCGACTGCTGGGACACAAGGCCCTCTTAGAGCCATCATATTTTTGCTGCTCTTTGGAAGGGCCTGGTGCTAGTGCGCATGTGCAGAGAGCAAGAGTGCCATGCCTCCCAACTCTCTTTTGCATGCATTCTGAGAAGAGCAGTAGGACAGATAGGCAAAGGGCATGTTCCTCACTACAGTATACCTGCTAAGTTTGTTCCTTGCTCCCTATCTGCTGCCCCTGGTCCTGGCCTTGACGCTGTTAAAATCCTAACTTTCGCTCCCCTGTCTTCCTGTCATGTGACTCTGATGCCTTGTTACTTCCTGTCATGTGTTTGCAGCTTGGTGGGTTCCATGTTCAACAAGCCCAAGACCACTGCCCTAGACACAACTCATAACATGTCTGTTTTTTGATGGTATCTCATTTGCCCATTCAAAATGAAGTGGAACAGGAAGAGATGGTGGATGGACAGTTTCACTCAGTCATCAGTGTCTGGAACCTAATATAAAAAGTATTGTATAATTCTGTTCCTCCATGGGTGGAGTAGTTGCAGGGGGCAAGCCAAACCAGTCTTCAGTGGCACATGAAGCTTCTTCAGCTTCTCTCCAGGGCTGGATCTATGGAGGGGGGAGGGGATTGTTTGCCCAGAGAGCCACCAAATAGAGGGCAGTGGAGTGGCTGTTAGCCGGGAGTGCGCGCTCCCGGCCCTCCAGAGGCAGTGTGGGCAGCTACATGGCAGGACTAGGACAGCCATGGCAGCTGGAATGGCGGGCATGCTTCTGAGGGGCGTCCTAAATGATGATGTCACAGAAGTGATGTCATCACACACTCCTAGGAGCGTGCGTGTGCTTTGTTCACGTGTGGGGATACTGGCAATCCAAGATACAGCTCAGTTTCTCTCCTCCCCTCCTTTCCATTGACTCTTCTACTTCCTCACAGGGTATAGGGGCAGGAAAATCCCATCCCCAGTATCCCTGTTTACTAACAACTATGAATTATACACATGCATGATTTACTGACTTGGCTTCTTTTCTTTCTTTTCTCCCCCTCCCCCCAATTTTCTAGCACTCTGTGACTTTTTTCCCAGTCAGGAATGCACTGTATGGAATATCTACAATCAACAGTGCCTCGAAATAAAGTTAGCAATAAAACAGTTCTTACTGCTGCTTTCAGCAATCTATCCTTCAGAATTTATCTCTGTGCTATGTGA